>NW_026114611.1:2055069-2282569 GCF_025201925.1 Gopherus flavomarginatus
CTGGCCCACAGGGCAGGATTTTGAGGTTCACCATTACTGTCTCAGAATGCTAGCACCCATCTTTTGTTCACTTAAAATGCGAGCAGGGAGATTATAACACCACAGAACTCATGGAGCTCCAGGAAACTTGTAACTTTAGGTCCAGGTGAGTGTGTTTAAAAATCAGCTGTGCTGTGGAAGGTCTCTAGGAGTTGAAAGAGATGTGCCATCTCAACCTCCCTAAAGAGTTCATCAACTATTAATGAAAACTAGGGTTGATAAGTCACATTCTTTGTAGTATCAGGATGGTGGACGGGTCTAAAGCGCTAGTTATGAGACTCATTTTTTCTAATCCTTTGGGTGTTCTGGTCTCTGCATGGAAACGTGGTTTCAAATCCCACTCCTGATATTACCATTTAATTATATCTGGAGAAAATGGCCTCACTTCAATCTCCTTTGGAACAATAGAACCCTATTTGCTTAGCTTTTCTATTCCAGTAGCTGTGAGAGAAGCTCCAAACCAGGGGGGAAACAGGGCCTCTTCTCTCGACCGATCAATTTTTGTCTTTCTTCATTCCAAGCCATTTTCTGAGATACATCCATATTTCCCCACACTATTGTGTTTAGAGTTCTTTGCTTTTATGAAACTTTAGGAATCATCATTTAATTGCCACACAACTGTACTTCTGAAGTGAAGTGAAACATATTATTTGGATATTCTTGCAGAAGAGTTTTGCTTTCTGACCTGGAAATGAACAGGGCCTACCTGAGGGGGCACAATGCTACTCCCTTTTCTTGGCTCATCCAAAAAAACATACGTTCTTGATGGCCTTTGTTTTCCTGTTCTTCAAAAGGGAAAATCAGCTTGTGTAGCAGCTACTGAGAAAGCCTTAGAAAAGGCTCCAGGTTTCACAGTAGCTGTTTCTGTTGTGTAGTGGTTATCACATTTGCTTTACATGCAAAATGTCCCTGGTTCAGAAACAGTGCTGCTTTCTCTCTCTTGGTCTCTTATTGCTCCAAGTCTTTTCTCAAATACATCCATAGCTTTTATGATTTCTTCCTCGTTATTTTTTTCCTTTCATGGAGCTTTAAATTCAAAAGGAGAGGTTTAGCTGGCATTTTGTGGGAAGGAACAGACCATCATTTGGGAGACCGCCAGCTCCATAACAAATCTGAGCATAGAAGAATCCCAACCCATTTTCCAGCATATTTAGCTCCCAGCCAGCAGTTTTTCTCTTGTCTTTTTTTTTTTGAGCTAACCTTGAGTCCAGGGGGCGCACACTCTCTGCCCCACACATCAAATCTGGCCCTGCTGCAAAGTGACCCCTAAGAACCAGTAACCTGCACGAGAGCATGACTGGGGGGAAAGGGTTTCCCATGAAGCGTATAAGCCACTGGATGCGTTGGAAAGAGGCAGCTCTGACTGTAACAGTCAGCAAAGAAGGTCTGTTTGGGGATGTGGCTCAGTGGTACAGTGCCTGCTTTGCATGTATCAGGCCCTGAGCTCACTCCCCACATTTGCCTTTCCACCTCTGCTGCTTTGCTCATGCCCAGCTGGCATGTGGCCCAGCCAGTCTCCCTGCACAAGTTTCAGTCCTGAGCAGTGAGGGCAAAGTGCCAATTGCATGGAAGCTCTGTAGGGGTTTCTGCTCCTAAAGCACCATGGTGACCCTAAGATTCCCATCCACTGAGCTGCTTGATGAGGAAGGACTGGAGAGAAGGGTCCCATCAGCACCAAGGGAGGGACAAGGACATGGAGGAGCAGTCAGTGCTGAGAGAGGAAAGAGGTCAGTGATTTACACAAGAACAGGGGACACTGGTTCTTGGAGGGGAAAGGAGGTGAGGCCAGCTTGTTTACAATGATGCTGATGATGAATAGAAAAAAAAGGCTGGAGTCAATGAAACATGAGAGCATAGAAGGAGAAGGGGCAGCTCCACAGAGGGCCCTGGGTGCTCATACACCCCAGTTCATAAGTATACAACATCAGACTGGCCACACTGGGTCAGATCAAAGGTCCATCTAGCCTAGTAGCCTGTCTTCTTACAGTGGCCGACCCAAGGTGCCCAAGGGTTCCACAGGTTGACTGTGTGTTATGTGAAGAAATATTTCCTTTTGTTTGGTTAAATCTGCTGCCTTCTTCATTTCATTTGTGTGAGCCCTAGTTCTTGTGTCTAGAGGAGTAAATAATGCTTCCTTATATTTCCTTTCTCCAACCCAATCATTGTTTTATAGACCTATATCATCTATTTTCCAAGCTGAAAAGTCTCAGTTTATTACATCACTCTTCATATGAAAGCTGCTGCATATCCCTAATCATTTTTGTTTGCCCTTTTCTGAACCTTTTCCAATTACAATATATCTTTATCAAGTGGGGTGACAACCTCTGCACGCAAGTATTCAAGATGTGGGTGTGCCATGGATTTCTGTAGAGGCGCCCTGGCTTGTCCTAGATAGCAAGAATAGACAAACAGGGACCCAGCCCCCTACAGTGATCCCATGGACCAAGAACCTGGTTGTTAGTGGGGTGAAGGGTTTCCTCTGGACAAAGGGAGCTGAAAATCCCTCAGTGTCCTGGAACTTAAGTAATGTAAAGCTTCAAACCCTTCATAGCCGTGCGTTGAGATGCATCAGTAGAAGGCTGGGCTGGAGCAGGGGTCGGCAACCTATGCCAATTTTTAATGGCACGCTGGGGCCTGCCGGACTCCAGTATGCCATTAGAAATCCTGCCGGCATGGCAACCCGCTGGCCCCTTCCTCGCCTTCCCCCCGAGCCCCTGCCGCCGCACGTGCAGCACTCTGGGGGACAGGGGTCTGCACTCCCGCGGGGCAGCATTTGGCTCTGCGGGGAGTGAAGATGATCCAGCGCTCATCCGTTGCCCTGCCACCCTTGCGCGCAGCACTTTGGGGGCGGGGCTGCATGCGTGGTAGCAGGGCTCCGACTGAGCGGGAAGCATCATGGTAAGGGTGTCCGGGGTTGGGGGAGTGGAGTCAGCAGGGGGCAATCAGAGGACAGGGAGACAGGGTGGGTTGGATTGGGGGTGGGATACCGGGGGGGTGGTTGGAGCAGAGGTCTCTGGAGGGGGCAGTCAGGGAGCGGGGGGGTGGATGGGGCTTGGGAGTCCCAGGGTCTGTTAAGGGGTGGGGGGTGGATAGGAGACAGGGCATGTCAGGGAAACAGGGAGCAAGGAGGGTCCTGGGGGCACAGTTAGGGTCTCGGGGGGGGTCAGGGAACAAGGAGCTGGGTGGGTTGGATGAGTCAGGAGTTTAGGGGGGCTGTCAGGAGGTAGGGGTGTGGAGAGTGGTTGTGGCAGGCAGAGAGCGGGGGGGTGTATGGGTCCAGAGTTTCTGGGGCTCCTGTCAGGGGGTGGGGAGTGGTTAGATTAGGCACGGGAGTCCGGGGTTTCTGTTTGGGTGCGGGGGTGTGGATAAGGGTTGGGGCAGTCAGATACACTCAGCCTCTCCCCTGCATTGTGGGGCTGGTGCTGCCACCGCCTGCTGGAAAGTCATGAGGGTGGTGGGGCTCTGTGAACAGCTCAGTCCCTGACCCTGGTGGCAGAAATGATGAGATGGAGGCTCCAGCTGTTTCTAGGATTTACTATTTCCACTTGCCTGTGAAGTCCAGCTTCCCCAGCACATTCACTGTGGTGCAGTTGGGTCACTGTTTCCATGGCTGAACAGCAAAGAATCACTCCCAGTTTCCCTTTTATCTGCAGCAGGGTTAGTCTGTGTTGGTGGTTAAGGAGGTGGATCTAGTTGTAAATTGTTATTCATTCCCCACCTTGACAATTCATATAGTCCCTTTCTCATGCAGATTCCCAGCACCTCAGTGATTCTGGTAGCAGGGGTTGGGGCCTGAGATTTTCAGAGTTCCTTTACCCTCCACTTGGAGTGAACTCAATTTTTTTACTATCCCAGAAATTCCATGAAATAACAACAGGGGCATAAAGAAAGAGGGGAGAGAATATTGATCCAGCCTCTGGGGGTTTGGGCTGCTTTAACTCTTGGTAAAAATATGAACTTGATTCCAAGAAGGGAGAGAGGAGAAGCCTGAAGCTGACTTTAGTCCCAGGCTGGGGTCTCCTGAAGGGTAGGAAACATCCTTGGCTGTCACCCAAGGACAGTAGGCTACTGGCAACATACCAGGGCTGGGATGAGAGGGGAGTGTTACATAGACTTTATCACACAGGCCCCATCCTGCTCCTCAGAGCCCACAGGTGAGAATCTAGAGAAGGGTGAGTCATTTCTCAGCTGCATTCTCAGGAGTAGTCAGTAGCCGTCCTTGATCAGAGACCCAGGGGAGCAACCACAGCAGTTCTGCGGAGAGCTTTGGCTGCCAGGGGATCCAGCTCGGAGAGGGAGTGCTGGGGATCTGGAGGGCCAGTCCAATAGGGCTGTCTCAGGAGTCAGAGGTGGCTTTGCCAGTGGGAAGGCGCTAGGCCAGATGTTGGTGGGATGGGGAAGTAGGGAATACAGGATATGAAGCTGGCTAAAATGAAACTGCACAAAAAACCCTTCCTCTTTGCTCCAGCTAAAGGCCCTACTTTGGCTTCTCCCCTTTCATAAAAATCTCCATATCTACCCCAACTGTCAGAAACCCCCTTTCTCCCATGGGTATTTTCACAGTTTCTTCCTTTTTTCATGGTCTCGTACAAATATTTTTGCTATGGAAATGATCAAGTACATTTAACATGAGAAAAACAATCAAACAACACATCTGTATCTCCTTCTCCAAGCATGGTGTGTCTCAGTTTAGCTACTGAAAAGTCTAGGCAGGCAGAGTCACCTCTGCATTATTTAGCGAAGGGATAGCTCAGTGGTTTGTGCATTATCTTACTAATGCAGGGTTGTGAGTTCAATTATTGAGGGGGCCACTCAAGAATCTGGGGCAAAATCAGTACTCAGTCCTGCTAGCGAAGGCAGGGGGCTGGACTGAATGGTCCCTTCTAGTTCTAGGAAATAGGGTACCTCCATTATCTATTTTTTCTTACTTCACATCAGACCCAGGACTTGCACCCAGCAGTTCTTGGGGCCCTGGGACAGAACTGAGCTTCACTGGCAGCAGTGAGGGAGAACGGTTGGGACTGAACTATCTGGGGAATATTTTAATCCTTATCTAATTTTCAGAGGATTAAATCAATGCAGCTTCCACTTCTCCGTCTCTCCCAAGGAAATAACGTTTCTGTGTGAAGTACCCAAACCTTTTAACAATAAGAAGTGAAATGAAATGGCCACATGATGGCAACAGACCCTAGGAAATTTCTTAGTCTCTAGGGTGCCACACGTCCTCTTGTTCTGTTTGAGGATACAGACTAACACAGCTGCTCCTCTGAAACCTATGAGCAGGGCCGGTGCAACCATTTAGGCGGACTAGGCGGTTGCCTAGGGCACCAAGATTTGGGGGCGCCAAAAAGCGGCGCCCCCCAATTTTTTTTAAATGGTTGAGCAGCCGCTGCTGCTGGGACAGAGAGGGAGTCTGAGCTGCTGGCCTGGGTCAGGACGCCGCCGCGGCAGCCGGCAGCCCAGGGACCCCCTGGGTCAGGGCGCCGCCCCGGCAGCTAACAGCCCAAGGGGTCCCCTGGGTCAGCGCGCCGCCCCGGCAGCCGGCAGCCCAGGGCCCCCCCTGGGTCAGGGCACTGCCCCGGCAGCTGACAGCCCAAGGGGTCCCCTGGGTCAGGGCGCCGCCGTGGCAGCTGGCAACCCAGGGCCCACCCCCGGGTCAGGGCACCACCGGGGCAGCCGGCAGACCAGGGCCCCCCCGGGTCAGGGCGCCGACGGGGCAGCTGGCAGCCCACGGCCCCCCCGGGTCAGGGCGCCGACGGGGCAGCCGGTAGCCCAGGGGGTCCCCTGGGTCAGCGCGCCACAGCAGCAGCTGGTAGCCCAGGGCCCCCCCGGGTTAGGCCGTCGCTGTGGCAGCCGGCAGCTCAGGGGGTCCCCTGAGTCAGGGCGCCACAGCGGCAGCCGGCAGCCCAGGGCCCCCTCGGGTTAGGGCGTCGCTGCAGCAGCCGGAAGCCCAGGGCGCCCCTGGGTCAGGGCGCTGCCACGGCAGCCTGCAGCCCAGGGGGTCCCCTGGGTCAGTGCACCAGCAGCAGCCGGCAGCCCAGGCCCCCCCTGGATCAGGGCACCACCGCGGCAGCCCAGAGGTTCTGGCTGCCTGCGGCGCGCTGACCCAAGGGAATCCCTGGGCTGCAGGCAGAGGCTCAGAATCCCTCTCCCTCCCAGAGCAGGGGCTCCAGCCTGTGCCATTTTTTTCGTTGCTGGCGGGGGCGCCGGCGGCTGGGCAGAGCTGCACAGCTCTGCTTAGGGCACGTGGCAGGAGCCCTGCGAGGGCAGCACGACACCAGGGCTTCTTCAGGAAAGTGGGGGCTGCCCCCTGGCTCAGCCTCCACGTCAGCCCAGCGAGGGGCATGGAGAAGAAAAGAGACTCAGCCGTGGTCTGCTGGAGCGGGGGAAGAACGAGGACCCCGATGCTCATTGCGCTGGGCAAGGTGAGCAAGTGCTTCCCCACAGCTTGGCCTCAGGTGCCTGTGCTCCTGCCCCCTTGGTCCTTGGCTGGTCCCTGCTGCTGCTCCCCTTCTGCCTGCACGGCTGGAGAGAACAGCAGCCTGCAGAGCTGAGCTGCCCCAGTGCCCCCAGGCACCCCCCTGACCCCATCCCCCCCACGGCCCTGACCCCCAGGTCCGAGCCCAGTCCCTCTGAGCTGGAAACCCCCTCGACCCCATCCCCCCCACAGCCCTGACCCCCAGATCCGAGCCCAGTCCCTCTGAGCTGAAAACCCCCTGACCCCATCCCCCCCACAGCCCTGACCCCCAGGTCCGAGCCCAGCCCCTCTGAGCTGGAAACCCCCTGACCCCATCCCCCCCACAGCCCTCACCCCCAGATCCGAGCCCAGTCCCTCTGAGCTGAAAACCCCCTCGACCCCATCCCCCCACAGCCGTCAACCCCAGCTCCGAGCCCAGCCCCTCTGAGCTGGAAACCCCCTGACCCTATCCCCCGCACAGCCCTGACCCCCAGCTCTGAGCCCAGCCCCACTGAGCTGGAAACTCCTTCGACCCCATCCCCCCACAGCCCTGACCCCCAGCTCTGAGCCCAGTCCCTCTGAGCTGGAAACCCCCTGACCCCATCCCCCCCACAGCCCTGACCCCCAGCTCCGAGCCCAGACCCTCTGAGCTGGAAACCCCCTGACCCCATCCCCCCCACAGCCCTGACCCCCAGCTCCGAGCCCAGTCCCTCTGAGCTGGAAACCCCCTGACCCCATCCCCCCCACAGCCCTGACACCCAGCTCCGAGCCCAGTCCCTCTGAGCTGGAATCCCCTGACCCCATCCCCCCCACGGCCCTGACCCCCAGCTCCGAGCCCAGCCCCTCTGAGCTGGAAACCCCCTGACTCCATCCCCCCCACAGCCCTGACCCCCAGCTCCGAGCGCAATCCCACTGAGCTGGAAAACCCCTCGACCCCATCCTCCCCACAGCACTGACCCCCAGCTCTGAGCCCAGTCCCTCTGAGACGGAACCCCCTGACCCCATCCCCCCCACAGCCCTGACCCCCAGCTCCGAGCCCAATCCCTCTGAGCTGGAAACCCCCTGATCCTATCCCCCCCACAGCCCTGACCCCCAGCTCCGAGCCCAGTGCCTCTGAGCTGGAAACCCCCTCGACTCCATCCCCCCACAGCCCTGACACCCAGCTCCGAGTTGAGAACCTCTGAGCTGGAAACCCTCTGATCCCATCCCCCCACAGCCCTGACACCCAGCTCTGAGCCCAGCCCCTCTGAGCTGGAAACCCCCTGACCCCATCCCCCCCACAGCCCTGACCCCCAGATCCGAGCCCAGTCCCTCTGAGCTGGAAACCCCCTGACCCCATCCCCCTCACAGCCCTGACCCCCAGTTCCGAGCCCAGTCCCTCTGAGCTGGAAACCCCCCGACCCCATCCCCCCGCACAGCCCTGACTCCCAGCTCTGAGCCCAGTCCCTCTGAGCTGGAAACCCCCTCGACCCCATCCCCCCAGAGCCCTGACCCCCAGCTCCGAGCCCAGTCCCTATGAGATGGACAACCCCTCACCCCATCTCCCCCACAGCCCTGACCCCCAGCTCCGAGCTGAGCCCCTCTGAGCTGGAAGCCCTCTGACCCAATCCCCCCACAGCCCTGACCCCCAGCTCCGACCCCAGTCCCTCTGAGCTGGAAACCCCCTGACCCCATCCCCCTAACAGCCCCGACCCCCAGCTCCGACCCCAGTCCCTCTGAGCTGGAAACCTCCTCGAACCCCCTCCCACAGCCCTGACCCCCAGCTCTGAGCCCAGTCCCTCTGAGCCGGAAACCCCCTCGACCCCACCCTCCCCACAGCCCTCACCCCGAGCTCCGAGCCCAGTGCCTCTGAGCTGGAAACCCCCTCACCCCATCTCCACCACAGCCCTGACCCCCAGCTCCGAGCCCAGTCCCTCTGAACTGGAAACCCGCTCGGCCCCATCCCCCCCACAGCCCTGACCCCCAGCTCCGAGCCCAGCCCCTCTGAGCTGGAAACCCCCTATCCCCATCCGCCCCACAGCCCTGACCCCCAGCTCTGGGCCCAGTCCCTCTGAGCTGGAAACCACTTTGATCCCATCCCCCCACAGCCTTGACCCCCAGCTACGAGCCCAGTCCCTCTGAGCTGGAAACCCCCTGACCCAATCCCCCCCACAGCCCTGACCCCCAGCTCCAAGCCCAGTCCCTCTGAGCTGGAAACCCCCTCACCCCAACCCCCCCACAGCCCTGATCCCCAGCTCTGAGTCCAGTCCCTCTGAGCTGCAAACCCCTTCGACCCCATCCCCCCCACAGCCCTGACCCCCAGTTCCTACCCCAGTCCCTCTGAGCTAAAAACCCCCTCAACTGCATCCCCCCGACAGCCCTGACCCCCAGCTCTGACCCCTTTCCCTCTGAGTTGGAAACCCCCTGACCCCATCCCCCCACGGCCCTGACCCCCAGCTCCGATCCCAGTCCCTCTGAGCTGGAAACACCCTCGACCCCATCCCCCCACAGCCCTGACCCCCAGTTCCGAGCCCAGTCCCTCTGAGCTGGAAACCCCCTTACCCCATCCCCCACAGCCCTGACCCCCAGCTCTGAGCCAAGACACTCTGAGCTGGAAACCCCCTCGACCCCATCCCCCCCACAGCCCTGACCCCCACTTCCGAGCCCAGTCCCTCTGAGCTGGAAACCCCCTGACCTCATCTCCCCCACAGCCCTGACCCCCAGCTCCGAGCCCAGTCCCTCTGAGCTGGAAACCCACTGACCCCATCCCCCCACAGCCCTGACCCCGAGCTCCAAGCCAGTCCCTCTGAGCTTGAAATCCCCTCGACTCCATCCCCCCAGAGCCCTGACCCCCAGCTCTGATCCCAGTCCCTCTGAGATGGATACCTCCTCGACCCCATCCCCCCCACAGCCCTGACCCCCAGCTCTGAGCCCAGTCCCTCTGAGCTGTAATCCCCCTCGACCCCATCCCCCCCAGAGCCCTGACCCCTAGCTCCGATCCCAGTCCCTCTGGCCTGAAGCCCCCTGACCCCATCCCCCCACAGCCCTGACCCCCAGCTCCGAGCCCAGTCCCTCTGAGCTGAAGCCCCCTGACCCCATCCCCCCACAGCCCTGACCCCCAGCTCCGAGCCCAGTCCCTCTCAGCTGGAAACCTGCTCGACCTCATCCCCCTCACAGACCTGACCCCCAGCTCCAAACCCAGTGCCTCTGAGCTGGAAACCTCCTCGACCCCATCCCCCCACAGCCCTGACCCCCAGCTCCGAGCCCCGCCCCTCTGAGCTAGAATCCCCCTGACCCAATCCCCCCCACAGCCCTGACCTCCAGCTCTGGGCACAGTCTCTCTGAGCTGGAAACCCCCTGACCCCATCCCCCACACAGCCCTGACCCCCAGCTCCGAACCCAGTCCCTCTGAGCTGGAAACCACTTCGACCCCATCCCCCGCACAGCCCTGACCCCCAGCTCCGAGCCCAGCCCCTCTGAGCTGGAAACCCCCTCGACCCCATCCCCCGCACAGCCCTGACACCCATCTCCGAGCCCAGTCCCTCTGAGCCGGAAACCCCCTGACCCCATCCCCCCTACAGCCTTGACTCCCAACTCCGAGCCCAGTCCCTCTGAGCTGGAAACCCCATGACCCCATCGGCCCCACAGCCCTGACCCCCAGCTCTGAGCCCAGTCCCTCTGAGCTGGAAACCCCCTGACCCCATCCCCCCACAGCCCTGACCCCCAGCTACGAGCCCAGTGTCTATGAGCTGGAAACCCCCTCGACCCCATCCCCCCCACAGCCCTGACCCCCAGCTCCGAGCCCAGTCCCTTTGAGCGGGAAAAACCGTCGACCCCATTCCCCCACAACCCTGACCCCCAGCTCAGCGCCAAGTCTCTCTCAGCTAGAAAACCCTACGACCCCATCCCCCCAGAGCCCTGACCCCCAGTTCCTACCCCAGTCCCTCTCAGCTAGAACCCACTCGACTGCATCCCCCCCACAGCCCTGACCCTGAGCTCAGACACCAGTCCCTCTGAGCTGGAAACCTCCTGACCCCATCCCCCCCACACCCCTAACCCACAGCTCCGAGCCCAGTCCCTCTGAGCTGGAAACCCGCTCGACCCCATCCCCCCACAGCCCTGACCCCGAGCTCCGAGCCCAGCCCCTCTGAGCTGGAAACCCCCTCGACCCCATCCGCCCCACAGCCCTGACCCCCCGCTCCGAGCCCAGTCCCTCTGAGCTGGAAACCCCCTGACCCAATCCCCCCCACAGCCCTGACCCCCAGCTCTGGGCACAGTCCCTCTGAGCTGGAATCCACTTCGACCCCATCCCCCCACAGCCCTGACCCCCAGCTCCGACCCCAGTCCCTCTCAGCTGGAAACCCCCTGACCCCATCCCCCGCACAGCCCTGACCCCAGCTCCGAGCCCAGTCCCTCTGAGCTGGAAACCCCCTCGAATCCATCCCCTCCACAGCCCTAAACCCCAGCTCTGAGCCCAGTCCCTCTGAGCTGGAAACCCCCTCGACCCCATCCCCCTACAGCCCTGACCCCGAGCTCCATCCCCAGTCCTTCTGAGCTGGAAACCCCTCGACTCCATCCCCCCCACAGCCCTGACCCCCAGCTCCGAGCCCAGTCCCTCTGAGCTGGAAACACAGTGACCCCATCCACCCCACAGTCCTGACCCCCAGCTCCGAACCCAGTCCCACTGAGCTGGAAACCTCCTCGACCCCATCCCCCCACAGCCCTGACCCCGAGCTCCGAGCCCAGCCCCTCTGAGCTGGAAACCCCCTCGACCCCATCCGCCCCACAGCCCTGACCCCCCGCTCTGGGCACAGTCCCTCTGAGCTGGAATCCACTTCGACCCCATCCCCCCACAGCCCTGACCCCCAGCTCCGAGCCCAGTCCCTCTGAGCTGGAAACCCCCTGACCCCATCTCCCCACAGCCCTGACCCCCAGCTCCGAACCCAGTCCCTCTGAGGTGGAAACCCACTGACCCCATCCCCCCCACAGCCCTGACCCCCAGCTATAAGCCCAGCCTCTGTGAGCTGGAAAACACTGCGACCCCATCCCTCCCACAGATCTGACCCCCTGACCCCAAACCCCACACAGCCCTGATCTCCAGCTCTGAGTCCAGTCCCTCTGAGCTGGAAAACCCTGCGACCCCATCCTTCCCACAGATCTGACCCCCAGCTCCGCGCCCAGTCCCTCTCAGCTGGAATACCCTACGACCCCATCCCCACACAGCCCTGAACCCCAGTTCCTACCCCAGTCCCTCTGAGCTAGAAACCCCCTCGACTGCATCCCCCCGACACCCCTGACCCCCAGCACTGACCCCAGTCCCTCTGAGCTGGAAACCCCCTGACCTCATCCCCCCAAGGCCCTGACCCCCAGCTCCAAGCCCAGTCCCTCTGAGCTGGAAACCCCTCAACCCCATGCCCCCCACAGCCCTGACCCCCAGCTCCGAGTCCAGTCCCTCTGAGCTGGAAACCCCTCGACCCCATGCCCCCCACAGCCCTGACCCCCAGCTCCAAGCCCAGTCCCTCTGAGCTGGAAACCCACTGACCCCATCTCCCCCATAGCCCTGACCCCCAGCTCCGAGCCCAGTCTCTCTGAGCTGGAAACCACCTCGACTCCATCCCCCCCACAGCCCTGACCCTCAGCTCCGAGCCCAGTCCCTCTGAGCTGGAAACACCCTAACCCCATCCCCCCACAGCCCTGACCCCCAGCTCCGAGCCCACTCCCTGTGAGCTGGAAACCCCCTCGACTCCATCCCCCCACAGCCCTGACCCTCAGCTCCGAGCCCAGTCCCTCTGAGCTGGACACCCCCTCGACCCTATCCCCCCCACAGCCCTGACCGCCAGCTCCGAGCCCAGTCCCTCTGAGCTGGAAACCCCCTGACCCCATCCCCCCACAGCCCTGACCGCCAGCTCCGAGCCCAGCCCCTCTGAGCTGGAAACCCCCTGACCCCATCCCCCCCACAGCCCTGACCCCCACCTCCGAGCCCAGTCCCTCTGAGATGGAAACGCCCTCGACCCCATCTCCCCCACAGCCCTGACCCCCAGCTCCGAGCCCAGTCCCTCTGAGCTGGAACCCCCTGAGCCCATCCCCCTCACAGCCCTGACCCCCAGCTCCGAGCCCAGTCCCTGTGAGCTGGAAACCCCCTCGACCCCATCCCCCCCACAGCCCTGACCCCCAGCTCCGAGCCCACTCCCTGTGAGCTGGAAACCCCCTCGACTCCATCCCCCCACAGCCCTGACCCCCAGCTCCGAGCCCAGTCCCTCTGAGCTGGAAACCCCCTCGACCCGATCCCCCCCACAGCCCTGACCCCCAGCTCCGAGCCCACTCCCTGTGAGTTGGAAACCCCCTCGACTCCATCCCCCCACAGCCCTGACCCCCAGCTCCGAGCCCAGTCCCTCTGAGCTGGATACCCCCTGACTCCATCCCCTCACAGCCCTGATCCCCAGCTACGAGCCCAGTCTCTCTGAGCTGGAAACCCCCTCGACCCCATCCCCCCCACAGCCCTGACCCCCAGCTCCGAGCCTAGTCCCTTTGAGCTGGAAACCCCCTCGACCCCATTCCCCCCACAGCCCTGACCCCCAGCTCCGAGCCCAGTCCCTCTGAGCTGAAACCTCCTTGACTCCATCCCCCCCACAGCTCTGACCCCCAGCTCCGAGCCCAGTCCCTCTGAGCTGGAAACCCCCTGAAATCCATCCCCCTCGCACAGCCCTGACCCCCAGCTCCGAGCCCAGTCCCTCTGAGCTGGAAACCCCCTGAGCCCATCCCCCCACAGCCCTGACCCCCAGCTCTGAGTCCAGTCCCTGTGAGCTGGAACCCCCTCGACTCCATCTCCCCCACAGCCCTGACCCCCAGCTCCGAGCCCAGTCCTTCTGAGCTGGAAACCCCCTCGACCCCATCCCCCCCACAGCCCTGACCCCCAGCTCAGAGCCCAGTCCCTGTGAGCTGGAACCCCCTCGACTCCATCTCCCCCACAGCCCTGACCCCCAGCTCCGAGCCCAGTCCTTCTGAGCTGGAAACCCCCTCGACACCATCCCCCCCACAGCCCTGACCCCCAGCTCCGAGCCCACTCTCTGTGAGCTGGAAACCCCCTCGACTCCATCCCCCCCACAGCCCTGACCCCCACCTCCGAGTCCAGTCCCTCTGAGATGGAAACCCCCTCAACCCCATCTCCCCCACTGCCCTGACCCCCAGCTCCGAGCCCAGTCTCTCTGAGCTGGAAACCCCCTCGACCCCATCCCCCCACAGCCCTGACCCCGAGCTCCGTTTCCAGTCCTTCTGAGCTGGAAACCCCCTCGACTCCTTCCCCCCCACAGCCCTGACCCCCAGCTCCGAGCCCAGTCCCTCTGAGCTGGAAACCCCATCGACCCCATCCCCCCACAGCCCTGACCCCCAGCTCCGAGCCCAGTCCCTCTGAGCTGGAAACACAGTGACCCCATTCCCCCCACAGTCCTGACCCCCAGCTCCGAGCCCAGTCCCTCTGAGCTGGAAACCCCCTCGACCCCATCCCCCCCACAGCCCTGATCCCCAGTTCCGAGCCCAGACCCTCTGAGGTGGAAACCCTCTCGACCCCATCCCCCCCACAACCCTGACCCCCAGCTCCGACCCAGTTCCTTTGAGCTGGAAACCCCCTCGACCCCATTCCTCCCACAGCCCTGACCCCCAGCTCCGAGTCCAGTCCCTCTGAGCTGGAAACCCCCTGACTCCATCCCCCTCACAGCGCTGACCCCCAGCTCCGAGCCCAGTCCCTCTAAGCTGGAAACTCACTGACCCCATCCTCCCACACCCCTAACCCCAGCTCCGAGCCCAGTCCCTCTGAGCTGGAAACCCTCTCGAACCCCCTCCCCCCACAGCCGTGACCCCCAGCTCCGAGCCCAGTCCCTCTAAGCTGGAAACCCCCTCGACCCCATGCCCCCCACAGTCCTGACCCCCAGCTCAGAGCCCAGTCCCTCTGAGCTGGAAACCCCCTGACCCCCCCCCCCCCCCACAGCCCTGACCTCCACGTCCGAGCCCAGTCCCTCTGAGCTGTAAACCCCCTCGACCCCATCCCCCGCCAGGGCCCTGACCCCCAGCTCTGAGCACAGTCCCTCTGAGCTGTAAACCCCCTCGACCCCATCCCCCCCACAGCCCTGACCCCGAGCTCAGACCCCAGTCCCTCTGAGCTGGAAACCTCTTGACCCCATACACCCCACAGCCCTGACTCCCAGCTCCGAGCCCAGTCCCTCTGAGCTGGAAACCCACTGACCCCATCCCCCCACAGCCCTGACCCCGAGCTCAGACCCCAGTCCCTCTGAGCTGGAAACCTCTTGACCCCATACACCCCACAGCCCTGACCCCCAGCTCCGAGCCCAGTCCCTCTGAGCTGGAAATCCCCTCGACCCCATCCCCCCACAGCCCTGACCCCGAGCTCCGAGCCCAGTCCGTCTGAGATGGAAACCCCCTGACCTAATCCCCCCCACAGCCCTGACCCCCAGCTCCGAGCCCAGTCCCTCTCAGCTGGAAACCCCCTCGACCCCATCCCCTCCACAGCCCTGACCCCCAGCTCCGAGCCCAGCCCTTCTGAGCTGGA
The DNA here is from genome assembly GCF_025201925.1 of Gopherus flavomarginatus. NCBI lineage: Eukaryota > Metazoa > Chordata > Testudines > Testudinidae > Gopherus > Gopherus flavomarginatus. The sequence continues at coordinate 2,070,108 of NW_026114611.1, forward strand.
AACCCCCTCGACCCCATCCCCCCACAGCCCTGACCGCCTGTCATAACCTTAGTCCCAGATTTGGACCTTAGCGTCCAAAATATGCGGGTTAGCATGAAAACCTCCAAGCTTAGTTACCAGCTTGGACCTGGTACCTGCTGCCACCACCCAAAAAATTAGAGTGTTTTGGGGCACTCTGGTCCCCCTGAAAAACCTTCCCTGGGGACCCCAAGACCCAAATCCCTTGAGTCTCACAACCAAGGGAAATAATCCTTTTTCCCTTCCCCCCTCCAGGTGCTCCTGGAGAGATACACAGACACAAGCTCTGTGAATCCAAACAGAGTGAATCTCCCTCTCCGTTCCCAGTCCTGGAAACCAAAAGCACTTTCCTATTCCCCCAGAGGGAATGCAAAAGCAGGCTAGCAAATCCAACACACACAGATCTCCCCCTGATTTCTTCCTCCCACCAATTCCCTGGTGAGTACAGACTCAATTTCACTGAAGTAAAAAAAAACTCCAACAGGTCTTAAAAGAATGCTTTATATAAAAAAGAAAGAAAAAATACATACAAATGGTTTCTCTGTATTATGGTGACAAATACAGGGTCAATTGCTTAAAAGAAATATGAATAAACAGCCTTATTCAAAAAGAATACAAATCAAAGCACTCCAGCACTTATATTCATGCAAATACCAAAGAAAAGAAACCATATAACTTACTATCTGATCTCTTTGTCCTTACACTTAGAACCAGAAGATTAGAAAGCAGAACTACTTCTCCAAAGCTCAGAGAAAGCAGGCAGACAGACAAAGACTCAGACACAAACTTCCCTCCACCCAGAGTTGAAAAAATCCGGTTTCCTGATTGGTCTTCTGGTCAGGTGCTTCAGGTGAAAGAGACATTAACCCTTAGCTATCTGTTTATGACACGCCCCCCAAATTGCAGACAGTGGGGAAGCTCACTGGCGGCGATTTCCTTCTAGAACTTGAAAATAAACAGATTAATACAACACATGCACCTTTACATATATCCCTAAGTATATAACTAACAGACTTCTACATTTTAAGAACACTTTTTAACTACTGAATTCTGGGAAACTGTCACGGGAGAGAGCATCAGCAACTTTTTTAGAAGCTCCTGTGATGTGTTGAATTTCAAAATCAAAATCTTGGAGAGCTAAACTCCAACGAAGAAGTTTCTTGTTGTTCCCCTTGGCAGTATGAAGCCACTTTAGTGCAGCATGGTCAGTTTGTAGTTGGAACCGCCGTCCCCAAACATAGGGGCGTAGCTTTTCCAGGGCGTACACAATGGCATAGCATTCCTTTTCACTGACTGACCAGTGACTTTCCCTCTCAGACAGTTTCTTGCTGAGAAACACGACAGGATGGAAGTTGTGATCTGTTGCTTCCTGCATGAGCACTGCTCCTATACCACGCTCAGATGCATCCGTGGTTACTAGGAATGGCTTGTCAAAGTCTGGGGCCCTGAGCACAGGGTCAGACATGAGCATTGCCTTAAGCTGGGTAAAGGCCTTTTGACACTCATCAGTCCACTTAACGGCATTTGGCTGGGTCTTTTTGGTCAGGTCGGTCAATGGGGCAGCGATTTGGCTGTAGTGTGGTACAAATCACCTGTAGTATCCGGCCAAGCCTAAGAAGGATTGGACCTGCTTCTTGGACCGTGGGACAGGCCACTTTTGGATAGCATCCACCTTGGCCTGTAGGGGGTTTATGGTTCCTCGACCCACCTGGTGCCCCAGGTAAGTCACTCTGTTTTGGCCTATTTGACACTTTTTGGCCTTAACAGTTAGTCCTGCCTGCCTGATGCGCTCAAAGACCTTTTCCAGGTGTAGTAGGTGTTCGGGCCAGGAGTCTGAAAAAATGGCCACATCATCGAGGTAGGCAACTGCAAATTCTCCCAGTCCAGCTAGTAGACCATCTACCAGCCTCTGGAAGGTGGCGGGTGCATTTCGAAGGCCGAAAGGAAGGACATTGAATTCATACACCCCTGCATGGGTGACGAATGCTGACCTCTCCTTGGCAGGTTCATCTAGCGGTACTTGCCAGTACCCCTTGGTTAAGTCTATTGTAGAGATGAACTGGGCACATCCCAACTTCTGCAATAGCTCATCGGTGCGTGGCATTGGATAGTTGTCCGGATGAGTTACAGCATTTAGCTTACGGTAGTCCACGCAAAAGCGTATTTCCCCATCTGGTTTGGGTACCAGAACCACTGGAGATGCCCATGCACTGGTAGATGAGCGGATTATACCCATCTGTAGCATGTTCTGGATCTCCCGTTCTATAGCAGCTTGGGCATGAGGAGATACCTGGTAGGGTGGGGTTCTGATTGGGTGAGCATTACCTGTATCAATGGAGTGGTATGCCCGTTCAGTCCGTCCTGGGGTGGCTGAGAACAATGGGGCGAAGCTAGTGCACAGCTCCTTGATTTGTTGCCGCTGCAGACGTTCCAGGGTGGTTGAGAGGTTGACCTCTTCCACGCCACCGTCTTTTTTCCCGTCGTAGTAGACACCGTCAGGCCACTCAGCATCCTCTCCCTGGACTGTAAACTGACAAACCTGTAAGTCTCTGGAATAGAAAGGCTTGAGAGAATTAACATGGTACACTTTAGGCTTTAGTGAGGAATTGGGAAATGCTATGAGGTAGTTTACAGCTCCCAGGTGCTCTTGGACCGTGAATGGCCCTTCCCATGATGCTTCCATCTTATGGGCCTGTTGCGCCTTCAAGACCATAACCTGGTCTCCTACCTTGAAGGAACGTTCTCTGGCATGTCTGTCATACCAGGCCTTTTGCTCTTCTTGAGCATCCTTTAGGTTCTCTCTAGCAAGGGCTAAAGAGTGTCGGAGGGTGCTTTGTAGGTTGCTTACAAAGTCCAGAATGTTAGTTCCTGGAGAAGGCGTAAACCCCTCCCATTGCTGCTTCACCAACTGTAATGGTCCCTTAACCTCGTGACCATACACAAGTTCAAATGGTGAAAACCCTAAACTGGGATGTGGTACAGCCCTGTAGGCAAACAGCAACTGCTGCAACACTAGGTCCCAATTATTGGAGAATTCGTTGATGAATTTTCGTATCATGGCCCCCAAAGTTCCATTGAACCTTTCCACCAGGCCATTGGTTTGATGGTGGTACGGGGTGGCAACCAAGTGATTCACCCCATGCGTTTCCCACAGTTTTTCCATGGTCCCTGACAGGAAATTAGACCATGAATCTGTAAGGATGTCAGAGGGCCAACCTACCCTGGCAAAGATGTCTGTTAGGGCCAGGCACACAGTGTTAGCCCTGGTGTTGCCTAGAGCTACTGCTTCCGGCCATCGGGTAGCAAAGTCCACTAAAGTCAGTACGTACTGCTTTCCTCTGGGCGTCTTTTTTGGGAAAGGGCCCAGAATATCCACAGCTACTCGCTGAAATGGGACCTCAATTATGGGGAGTGGCTGGAGAGGGGCCTTGACCTGGTCTTGAGGCTTTCCCACTCTTTGGCATACCTCACAAGACCGGACATACTTGGCAACGTCCTTGCCCATCCCCTCCCAGTGGAAGGACTTCCCCAACCGGTCCTTGGTTCTGTTCACCCCAGCATGGCCACTGGGATGATCATGGGCTAAGCTTAAGAGCTTCCCCCGGTACTTAGTTGGAACCACCAACTGTTTTTGCGGCTGTCATTCTTCCCGGTGTCCACCAGAAAGAATTTCCTTGTATAAAAGTCCTTGGTCTATAACAAACCGGGATCGATTAGAAGAGCTGAGAGGCGGTGGGGTGCTCCGTGCCGCCGCCCATGCTTTCTGAAGGCTGTCATCTGCTTCCTGCTCAGTCTGGAACTGTTCCCTTGAGGCTGGGGTCACCAGTTCTTCCTCAGACTGTGGACTTGGGCTTGGTCCCTCTGGAAGCGATGTAGGTGATGGGGTTGTTTCCGTTGCTGGTGAACCGCTCTCCGCTGGTGCACCTGAGGGTATTTCAGGCTCTGGCTGAGCCTTTTGGGTATGGCTGTCTGTTGCTTCTGCCAGTTGTGGCTCGCTGGCGCCCACTGGCGTTGAGTTTGAAGATGGGGTTGCAATCGCTGGTGCTGGTTGCTGTTCCAGTTCCGGGCCTGGGACTGGAGGTGCTGTGGCTGTTTCAGTGGTTGGCATGGAATCTGGATCCACTACCTCGGTCTGGGTCTCTGGTAACCCAGACGGGGCGTCTGTGGACGGTTCAGGAACAGGAATGGGTCTGGAAGCTTGCCTGGTTTGGCTACGGGTAACCATTCCCACTCTCTTGGCCCGCCTCACCTGGTTGGCCAAGTCTTCCCCCAGTAGCATGGGGATAGGATAATTGTCATAGACTGCAAAAGTCCACATTCCTGACCAGCCTTTGTACTGGACAGGCAGTTGAGCTGTAGGCAAGTCTACAGCTTGTGACATGAAGGGGTAAATTGTAACTTTGGCCTTTGGGTTGATGAATTTGGGGTCAACGAAGGATTGGTGGATAGCTGACACTTGTGCCCCCGTGTCTCTCCACGCAGTAACCTTCTTTCCGCCCACTCTCAAATTTTCCCTTCGCTCCAAGGGTATTTGAGAGGCATCCGGGCCTGGGGATCTTTGGTGTGATGGTGGTGTAATGAATTGCACTCGCATGGTGTTCTTTGGACAGTTGGCCTTGATATGTCCCAGTTCATTACACTTAAAGCATCTTCCATCTGATGGGTCACTGGGCCGAGGTGAGTTACTGGAGACTGGTGAGGTGGAAGGGTAGGGTGTCTGTGGCTTTACTTGGGTGGTATGTGGGGTCTTTGGCTGTCCTCGGTTGTAGGGTTTATGGTCAGTGTGCCCCCTGGGGTATTCGTTCCCCTTGACAGTAGCTTTCTTGCTTTCTGCCAGTTCCATCCATTTGGCTCCAATCTCCCCCGCCTCAGCGAGATCTTTGGGCTTTCCATCTTGTATGTACCGTGTGATGTCTTCAGGAACACCATCCAAGAACTGCTCCATTTGTATGAGGAGGTGCAGTTCTTCCAAGGTTTGAACTTTGTTTCCTGTTATCCAGGCCTCATAGTTTTTTGCAATGTAGTAGGCGTGTTTGGGAAATGACACCTCTGGTTTCCACTTTTGGGTTCTGAAGCGCCGACGGGCATGATCTGGGTTTATCCCCATTCGGTATCTGGCCTTGGTTTGAAAAAGTTTATAGTCATTCATTTGCTGCTTAGGCATTTCAGCTGCCACCTCTGCTAAAGGTCCACTGAGCTGTGACCTCAATTCTACCATGTACTGGTCTTCGGGGATGTTGTACCCAAGACAGGCTCTTTCAAAATTTTCCAAGAAGGCCTCGGTGTCATCACCTGCCTTGTAGGTGGGAAATTTCCTGTGCTGTGGAGCAATAATTGGCGCCGGGTTGTTAGGGTTGGCTGGCACATGCAGCCCAGCTTTTGCCAACTCCAGTTCATGTTTTCTCTGTTTTTCCTTCTCTTCATTCTCTTTTTGTTGTTTTTCCATTTCTTTTTGGTGTTTTTCCATGTCTCGGCGGTGGGCCGCCTCTTCTTCTGCTTGTTTCCATCGGTAGGCCACCTCTTCTTCTTCTAGTTTTCTTTTGTGTGCTGCCTCTTTGATTTGTTCTTCTCTTTCTTTCATCTCCATCTCTTTTTGTTTTATTTCCAGTTGTCGCCTGTGTTCAGCTTCTTTGATTTGTTCTTCGGCCTCAATTTTTGCCTTAGAAGTCATGGTTCCTGTTTTCTTGGGTTGGGGTGGCCTCCGGTGTTTATCTTCAGAACTGCAGGTTCTCTGTTGCCTCCTGAAGTCTGCCTAGCAACAGTGCCTTTAGCTAATCTTCAATGTTAAGTAAACCTGAGAAACCACTTTATTTGCATGCATATAGTGCTGGTACTGCCTCCTAATGGGAGGGCTATTGTGTGACAAAAGACCCTTAACAGTCTATTAATGGCTTCTTGCTTATTATGCAAGCCACAAACTGCCAGAGAGAGCAGAAAAAAAAATTCTCTCTGGTTCCCTTTTAAAACCAAACTGTTTCTCTCTGCTAAAAAGCCCTTAGCAGAGAAAAGAAAAATATAATATTCCTACTGGCTTCTGGATTCTGTCTATATCCCAACCGCTGCTACAGCATGTCATAACCTTAGTCCCAGATTTGGACCTTAGCGTCCAAAATATGGGGGTTAGCATGAAAACCTCCAAGCTTAGTTACCAGCTTGGACCTGGTACCTGCTGCCACCACCCAAAAAATTAGAGTGTTTTGGGGCACTCTGGTCCCCCTGAAAAACCTTCCCTGGGGACCCCAAGACCCAAATCCCTTGAGTCTCACAACCAAGGGAAATAATCCTTTTTCCCTTCCCCCCTCCAGGTGCTCCTGGAGAGATACACAGACACAAGCTCTGTGAATCCAAACAGAGTGACTCCCCCTCTCCGTTCCCAGTCCTGGAAACCAAAAGCACTTTCCTATTCCCCCAGAGGGAATGCAAAATCAGGCTAGCAAATCCAACACACACAGATCTCCCCCTGATTTCTTCCTCCCACTAGTTCCCTGGTGAGTACAGACTCAATTTCCCTGAAGTAAAGAAAAACTCCAACAGGTCTTAAAAGAAAGCTTTATATAAAAAAGAAAGAAAAAAAACATACAAATGGTCTCTCTGTATTAAGATGATACAATACAGGGTCGATTGCTTAAAAGAATATTGAATAAACAGCCTTATTCAAAAAGAATACAAATCAAAGCACTCCAGCACTTATATTCATGCAAATACCAAAGAAAAGAAACCATATAACTTACTATCTGATCTCTTTGTCCTTACACTTAGAACCAGAAGATTAGAAAGCAGAAACTACTTCTCCAGAGCTCAGAGAAAGCAGGCAGACAGACAAAGACTCAGACACAAACTTCCCTCCACCCAGAGTTGAAAAAATCCGGTTTCCTGATTGGTCCTCTGGTCAGGTGCGTCAGGTGAAAGAGACATTGACCCTTAGCTATCTGTTTATGACACCGCCAGCTCCGAGCCCAACCCCTCTGAGCTGGAAACCCCCTCGACCCCATCCTCCCACAGCCCTGACCCCCAGCTCCGAGCCCAGTCCTTCTGAGCTGGAAACCCCCTGACCCCATCCCCCCACAGCCCTGATCCCCAGCTCCGAGCCCAGTCCCTCTGAGCTGGAAACCCCCTGACCCTATCCCCCCACAGCCCTGACCCCCGGCTCCGAGCCCAGTCCCTCTGAGCTGGAAACCCCCTGACCCTATCCCCCCACAGCCCTGACCCCCAGCTCCGAGCCCAGTCCCTCTGAGCTGGAAACCACCTCGACCCCATCCCCCCAACTGCCCTGACCCCCAGCTCCGAGCCCAGTCCCTCTGAGCTGGAAACCCCCTCGACCCCATCCCCCCCACAGCCCTGACTCCCAGCTCTGAGCCCAGTCCCTCTGAGCTGGAAGCCCCCTCGACTCCAACCCCCTTACAGCCCTGACCCCCAGCTCCGAGCCCAGACCCTCTGAGCTGGAAACCCCCTCAACCCCATTCTCCCCACAGCCCTGACCCCCAGCTCCGAGCCCAGTCCCTCTGAGCTGGAAACCCCCTGACCCTATCCCCCCACAACCCTGACCCCCAGCTCCGAGCCCAGTCCCTCTGAGCTGGAAACCCCCTCGACCCCATCCCCCCTACAGCCCTGACCCCCAGCTCCGAGCCCAGTCCCTCTGAGCTGGAAACCCCCTCGACCCCATCCTCCCTACAGCCCTGACCCCCAGCTCCGAGCCCAGTCCCTCTGACCTGGAAACCCACTGACCCCATCCCCCCCACAGCACTGACCCCCAGCTCCGAGCGCAGTCCCTCTCAGCTGGAATCCCCCTCGACTCCATCCCCCCACAGCCCTGAACCATAGCTCCGAGCCCAGTCCCTCTGAGCTGGAAACCCCCTGACCCCATCCCCCCCACAGCCCTGACCCCCAGCTCCGAGCCCAGTCCCTCTTAGCTAGAAACCCCCTGACCCCATCCCCCTCACAGCCCTGACCCCCACATCCGAGCCCAGTCCCTCTGAGCTGGAAACCCCCTGACCCAATCCCCCCCACAGCCCTGACCCCCAGCTCCGAGCCCAGTCCCTCTGAGCTGGAAACCCCCTCGACCCCATCCCCCCCACAGCCCTGACCCCAACCTCTGAGCCCAGTCCCTCTGAGCTGCAAGCCCCCTGACCCCATCCCCCCCACAGCCCTGACCCCCACGTCAGACCCCAGTCCCTCTGAGCTGGAAACCCCCTCGACCCCATCCCCCGCACAGCCCTGACCCCCAGCACCGAGCCCAGTCCCTCTGAGCTGGAAATGCCCTGACCCCCAGCTCCGAGCCCAGTCCCTCTGAGCTGGAAACCCCCTGACCCCATCCCCCCCACAGCCCTGACCCCCAGCTCCGAGCCCAGTGCCTCTGAGCTGGAAACCCCCTCGACTCCATCCCCCCACAGCCCTGACCCCCAGCTCCGAGCCCAGTCCCTCTTAGCTAGAAACCCCCTGACCCCATCCCCCTCACAGCCCTGACCCCCACATCCGAGCCCAGTCCCTCTGAGCTGGAAACCCCCTGACCCAATCCCCCCCACAGCCCTGACCCCCAGCTCCGAGCCCAGTCCCTCTGAGCTGGAAACCCCCTCGACCCCATCCCCCCCACAGCCCTGACCCCAACCTCTGAGCCCAGTCCCTCTGAGCTGCAAGCCCCCTGACCCCATCCCCCCCACAGCCCTGACCCCCACGTCAGACCCCAGTCCCTCTGAGCTGGAAACCCCCTCGACCCCATCCCCCGCACAGCCCTGACCCCCAGCACCGAGCCCAGTCCCTCTGAGCTGGAAATGCCCTGACCCCCAGCTCCGAGCCCAGTCCCTCTGAGCTGGAAACCCCCTCGACCCCATCCCCCCACAGCCCTGACCGCCAGCTCCGAGCCCAGCCCCTCTGAGCTGGAAACCCCCTCGACACCATCCCCCCACTGCCCTGACTCCCAGCTCCGAGCCCAGCCCCTCTGAGCTGGAAACCCCCTCGACCCCATCCCCCCCAAAGCCATGACCCCCAGCTCCGAGCCCAGCCCCTCTGAACTGGAAGCCCCCTCGACCCCATCCCCCCCACAGCCCTGACCCCCAGCTCCGAGCCCAGTCCCTTTGAGCTGGAAACCCCCTCGACCCTATTCCCCCCAGAGCGCTGACCCCCAGCTCCGAGCCCAGCCCCTCTGAGCTGGAAACCCCCTCGACCCCATCCCCCGCACAGCCCTGACCCACAGCACCGAGCCCAGTCCCTCTGAGCTGGAAAACCCTACGAACCCATCCCCCCACAGCCCTGACCCCCAGCTCCGAGCCCAGCCCCTCTGAGCTGGAAACCCCCTCGACCCCATCCCCCCCAAAGAAACGACCCACAGCTCTGAGCACAGTCCCTCTGAGCTGAAAACCCCCTCGACTCCATCCCCCCCAAAGCCATGACCCCCAGCTCCGAGCCCAGTCCCTCTGAGCTGGAAACCCCCTCGACCCCATCCCCCGCAAAGCCATGACCCACAGCTCTGATCCCAGCCCCTCTGCGCTGCAAACCCCCTGACCCGAACCCCCCACAGCCCTGATCCCCATCTCTTTGCCCAGTCCCTCTAAGCTAGAAAACCCTACGACCCCATCCCCCCACAGCCCTGACCCCCAGCTCCGAGCCCAGTCCCTCTGAGCTGGAACCCCCTCGGCCCCATCCCCCTAACAGCTCTGACCCCCAGCTCCCAGCTCAGTCCCTCTGAGCTGGAAACCCCCTCGACCCAATGCCCCCCCAAAGCCATGACCCACAGCTCTGAGCCCATACCGTCTGAGCTGGAAACCCCCTGGTCCCCATCCCCCCACAGCCCTGACCCCCAGCTCCGACCCCAGTCCCTCTGAGCTGGAAACCCCCTGACCCCATCACCCACAGCCCTGACCCCCAGCTCAGAGCCCAGTCCCTCTTAGCTGGAAACCCCCTGACCCCATCCCCCCACAGCCCTGACCCCCAGCTCCGAGCCCAGTCCCTCTGAGCGGGAAATCCCCTCGACCCCATCCCCCCACAGCCCTGACCCCCAGCTCCGATCCCAGTCCCTCTGAGCTGTAAACCCCCTCTACCCCATCCCCCTACAGCCCTGACCCCCAGCTCCCAGCCCAGTCCCTCTGAGCTGGAAACCCCCTGACCCAATCCCCCCACAGCCCTGACCTCCAGCTTCGAGCCCAGTCCCTCTGAGGTGGAAACCCACTTGACTCCATCCCCCCACAGCCCTGACCCCCAGCTCCGATCCCAGGCCCTCTAAGCTGAAAACCCCCTCGACTACATCCCCCCACAGCCCTGACCCCCAGCTCCGAGCCCAGTCCGAGGTGGAAACCCCCTCGACTCCATCCCCCCACAGCCCTGACCCCCAGCTCCGACCCCAGTCCCTCTGAGCGGAAAACCCCCTCGACTCCATCCCCCCCACAGCCCTGACCCCCAGCTCCGACCCCAGTCCCTCTGAGCTGGAAACCCCCTGACCCCATCCCCCCACAGCCCTGACCCCCAGCTCCGAGCCCAGTCCCTCTGAGCCGGAAACCCACTGACCCCATCCCCCCCACAGCCCTGACCCCCAGCTCCGACCCCAGTCCCTCTGAGCTGGAAACAACCTGACCCCATACCCCCCAAAGCCATGACCCCCAGCTCCGAGCTCAGTCCCTCTCAGCTGGAAACCCCCTCGACTCCATCCCCCCCACAGCCCTGACCCCCAGCTCTGAGTCCAGTCCCTCTGAGCTGGAAACCCCCTGACCCCATCCCCCCCACAGTCATGACCCCCAGCTCCGACCCAGTTCCTTTGAGCTGGAAAGCCCCTCGACCCCATCCCCCCCACAGACCTCACTCCCAGCTCCGAGCCCAGTCCGTCTGAGCTGGAAACCCCCTGACCTAATCCCCCCCACAGACCTGACCCCCAGCTCCGAGCCCAGTCCCTCTGAGCTGGAAACCCCCAACACCCCATCCCCCCCACAGCCCTGACCCCCAGCTCCGAGCCCAGTCCCTCTGAGGTGGAAAACCCTTAGACCCCATCCCCCCACAGCCCTGACCCCCAGCTCCGACCCCAGTCCCTCTGAGCTGGAAACACCCTCGACCCCATCCCCCCCGAGAGCCCTGACCCCCAGCTCCGAGCCCAGTCCCTCTGAGCTGGAAAGCCCCTGACCCTATCCCCCCACATCCCTGACCCCCAGCTCCGAGCCCAGTCCCTCTGAGCTGGAAACTCCCTCGACCCCATCCCCCCCACAGCCCTGACCCCCAGCTCCGAGCCCAGTCCTTCTGAGCTGGAAACCCCCTCGACCCCATCCCCCCACAGCCCTGACCCCGAGCTCCGAGCCCAGTCCCTCTGAGCTGGAAACCCCCTCGACCCCATCCCCCCACAGCCCTGACCGCTAGCTCCGAGCCCAGCCCCTCTGAGCTGGAAACCATTTCGACCCCATCCCCCCACAGCCCTGACCCCCAGCTCGGAGCCCAGTCCCTCTGAGCTGGAAAACCCCTCGACCCCATCCCCCCCACAGCCCTGACCCCCAGCTCCGAGCCCAGTCTCTCTGAGCTGGAAACCCCCTCGACCCCATCCCCCCCACAGCCCTGACCCCCAGCTCCGAGTCCAGCCCCTCTGAGCTGGAAACCCCTTGACCCCAACCCCCCCACAGCCCTGACCCCCAGCTCCGAGCCCAGCCCCTCTGAGCTGGAAACCCCCTGACCCCACCCCCCACAGCCCTGACCCCCAGCTCTGATTCCAGCCCCTCTGAGCTGGAAACCCCCTCGACCCCATCCCCCCAACTGCCCTGACCCCCAGCTCCGAGCCCAGTCCCTCTGAGCTGGAAACACCCTCGACCCCATCCCCCCCACAGCCCTGACCCTCAGCTCCAAGCCCAGTCCTTCTGAGCTGGAAACCCTCTGACCCTACCCCCCCCACAGCCCTGACCCCCAGCTGACAGATAGTGTCCCTAACACAGTTATTGCTCTTCGCATCCTCTTGACTCTCCTAGTTTCTGTGGCCAGTGGTGAGCGAAGCTTCTCGAAGCTCAAATTGATAAAAACATACATGCGAACATCAATGTTGCAACAACGACTTGTTGGGCTATCTACCTTGTCACTAGAACATGACATTGCTCACAGCATTGACTTGGAGGAACTTGTTTTTAAATTTGCTAAACTTAAAGCGCATAAACATGAATTCTAAATTATAACATGTTACTCCGTGACTGTGTATTGTCTATAATGTATGTGATTTTTTTTGGGGGGGGGGGGGCGCAAGTTGAAAGTTTCGCGTAGGGCACAAAATATGCTTGAACTTGCCCTGCCTATGAGATGAGAAGCCATGTTTCTGTTCAATGAGCATTGAAGCTGAAAAGGGAGATGTTTTTCTCATTGATTTCTAGGCCCCCACTCTAATGCCCTAAACACCCCTTTCCTCCTGCAGCCAGGAATAGAACCCCACAGTCATGACTACTAGCCTTCCTGACCCTGCTCCCTGTGACAAAGGAAAAACCTCTGAAACCCCTGTACTGGCCCCTCACCTCCCTGCTTGAGCTGCACTTGAAACCCAATGAGGTTTCTTTGGGCAGTTTTGACACTCCCAGGAAGGGTGTAATTTTAGGAGCAGGTTCCAAATAGTGCAATTAACCAGCCAGAAGGGGCAGCAGGTGTCAGCACAGGAGCCATTGAAATAACTCTGCACTTACTTAGACGCAGACATAACAAGCTCTATGGCTGGTAAACGTACAGAGACTGCTCCTGCTCATGAACTAGCAGCCCATGACCTGTAAACAGCTGCCATTTGAATGCATCTGAAAGTTACACAGAACAACGATCTGTGTTAAAGGAAGGCTGCCATTTATAAGAGCCCCAATTGATGCCGTGTGCACAAAGAGAGGTTTCAATGTGTAACCGGGAGTTTGGTAAATTTTGGTTATTTTATTTTTCTAAGAGGTTCCTGTCCACCTCCAGTACAGTTTTCAGTCCCAATGGCAACTTAGGAAATGTAATACAGACTAGGCCATTCCTCCCAAGTGGATGTGGTTCTTGTTCGTCTGCACATTGTAGCCCATGGAGGCTAAGGACCTGAAAATGTGTTTTCACGTGCCTTTGTTTAATTGATGAAAACAAACCTAGACACTTAGAGGATTGGAAGTGATTTCAGCTGGGGGACACGTTTGCTAGGTTTTTATGCATTTGCACAGGAAAACATTGAGGGTGCACATGTATTTCAGGGACCCCCATTTAGTGGAGCTCCTGAATATATTGGAAATAGAATCATCTTTACTGAAGAAACAGGTTTGTGAGGAAGCACTTGGATTTGAACCAAGGACCACTTGATTTGCAGTCCAACACTTTCCCACTGAGCTATACCCCCATAATATTTGCATAGGCAAATCAGTGATCTTAAGGATTTTGAAGGACAGGCTCTGCCTCAGAGAGCTCCTTTTCTATTCCCAGACCACAGGGGTTTTAAAAATGGGGTTTGATTAAATTTTATATACACATGTAGACACCACAGCTTGCACATACACCAGCATAGCTTCCCCCCACTGACATAGCTACCACCTCTCGAGGAGATGGATTAACTGCACGGACGGGACAGCTCTCTCCCCTCCACTTAGAGCATCTTCATTATTTATGAATAGGTGGGAAATAACCTCCTGAATGGAAAGGAACCAATTTATCAAATATTGCTGTGTCTGCATTCAATATGGGGAATTGGTCATATTGGGCTGGATTAGTAGGAACATTGCAAGCAGATAGAGGGAAGTGATTATTCCCCTCCATTCAGCACTGGTGAGGCCACATCTGGAGCATAGCATCCAGTTTTCACCCCCCCACTACAGAAACAAATTGGAGAGAGTTTAGGGGAGGGCAACAAAAATGATTAGGAGGCAGGGGACTTACGAGGAGAGGCTGAGGGCAGCGCTGCCCAGAGGGAGAGCAGGTGGGGCAATTTGCCCCAGGCCCCGCAGGGGCCCCTATGATCATATAGTATTCTATAGTATTGCAACTTTTTTTTATGGAAGGGGCCCCTGAAATTGTTTTGCCCCAGGCCCCCTGAATCCTGTGGGCGGCCCTGCCCAGCCTGTGGTGCTGTCCCCCCACTCCACTCATTCTCCTCCTTCTGAGGCCCCACTTGTGCTCTGCCCTCAATCCCATTTGGCCACTTCCCACACCTGCTCTTTGGCTGAGGCCTGCTGGTCCACCTTTCGCTCGCTCCTCTCCTCCCCCAAGGCCTCCTCGTGCCACTCCACCCTCTACCCCAAGGTCTGCCTGCTGCCCACACCTCTCTGCCCCCTCCCCTGAGACTCACCCTGCCCATTGCCCACACCTCTCTGAGCCCTCCCCTGAGACCCCCCTTCCCATTGCCCACACCTCTCTGCCCCCTCCCCTGAGACCAACACTGCCCACACCTCTCTGCCCCCTCCCCTGAGACCAACACTGCCCACACCTCTCTGCCCCCTCCCCTGAGACTCACCCTGCCCATTGCCCACACCTCTCTGCCCCCTCCCCTGAGACTCACCCTGCTCATTGCCCACACCTCTCTGCCCCCTCCCCTGAGACCAACACTGCCCACACCTCTGTGCCCCCTCCCCTGAGACTCACCCTGCTCATTGCCCACACCTCTCTGAGCCCTCCCCTGAGACTCACCCTGCCCATTGCCCACACCTCTCTGCCCCCTCCCCTAAGACTCACCTTGCCCATTGCCCACACCTCTCTGAGCCCTCCCTTGAGACTCACCCTGCCCATCGCCCACACCTCTCTGAGCCCTCCCCTGAGACCTGCCCTGCCCACTGCTCGTATCTCTCTGCCCCCTCGCCTGAGACTCACCCTACCCATCACCCACACCTCTCTGAGCCCTCCTCTGAGATCCACCCTGCCCACCTCTCTACCCCTCCCCTGAGACCCACCCTGCCCATCGCTCACATCTCTTTGCCCCCTCCCCTCTCTCTGCCCCCTCCCCTAAGACCAGCCCTGCCCACACCTTTCTGCCCCCTCCCCTGAGACCAGTCCTGCCCACACCTGTCTGTCCTCTCCCCTAGACCGGCCTTGCCCACCACTTCCATCTCTCTGACCTTCCCCTGAGACCTGCCGTGCCCATCGCTCACATCTCTCTGCCCTCTCCCCTAGACCAGCCTTGCCCACCACTTGCATCTCTCTGACCTTCCCCTGAGACCTGCCCTGCCCACTGCTTGTACCTCTCTGACCCTCCCCTGAGACCTGCCCTGCCCACTGCTGGTACCTCTCTGACCCTCCCCTGAGACCTGCCCTGCCCACTGCTTGTACCTCTCTGACCCTCCCCTGAGACCTGCCCTGCCCACTGCTGGTACCTCTCTGACCCTCCCCTGAGACCTGCCCTGCCCACTGCTTGTACCTCTCTGACCTTCCCCTGAGACCTGCCCTGCCCATCGCTCACATCTCTCTGCCCTCTCCCCTAGACCGGCCTTGCCCACCACTTGCATCTCTCTGACCTTCCCCTGAGACCTGCCCTGCCCACTGCTTGTACCTCTCTGCCCCCTCCCCTGGCCTGACCTGCCCACTGCTTGTACCTCTCTGACCCCTCCCCTGAGACCCACCCTGTCCACCTCTTTCTTTGGTCATCTGTTGTTATTCCTTGAAACATCAAGGATGGAATAAAAAGCTGAGTTTACTCCAGGGTGAGGAAAGAAAGGAGCCACCAACCCCCTGGCAAAGCTCAGTGCCCCAGAGAAAACCTGCCCCCTGCTATTGCAATCACTGATATACTGGGGATATGACAGGAAAGGGACTGTCTGAATGATCAAGGCAAGAAATGGACAACAAGCTACAGCTATGTCATTAACCACAAACAGGGCAGCCCGGGGGGGTGGGGGGCAAGTGGGGCAATTTGTCCCAGGCCTCGGGCCCCGCAGGGGCCCTCACGAGAGTTTTTTGGGGCCCCTGGAGCGGGGACCTTCACTCGCTCTGGGAGCCCCAGAAAACTCTTGTGGGGCCCGGGCCCCCGCAGCTTCTTCCGCTCCCGGTCTTCGCCCTGAAGACCTAGCTGCACTTCGGCGGTGGGTCCCGTTTCGGTGGCAATTCAGCTGCAGGGGCCCCCACTGTGAGTCTTCGGGGCACTTCGGCAGCGGGTCCAGAAGCAGAAGGACCCCGTGCTGCCGAATTACCGCTGAAGCGGAGGCACCCTGCTGCCGAAGACCTCAGGCCCCCAGAATCCTCTGGGCGGCCCTGACCACAAACGCACTCGCCTCATGCTCCAGCCAGAAGGGAGAGGAGCAGGAATTCTTGCTGTTCAGCCATGGACACACTTACACAACGGCACAGCAGTGTGTGTGTTGTGGAAGCTGGTCTGAGGAAACAACTGGAATTGATCACTCAGTGAGAACAGAACTAGAGGACAGTGAGAACCCCATATCAAGCAAGTAGTTGTGGCTGAGTGGTTAAGTCGGTGGGCTAGAAATCCATTGCCTCCCTGTGCAGGTTCAAATCCTTCCAATTATGGAGGAAATTGTTGTTCTTCAGTTTTGATGAAGCTGAGTCTTGTCTCATTCTTAAGCTATGTCTACGTGAAAGAGTAACATGGCTTTAGTTAAAGTGTTTTAATTGAACAGCTGTTGCATGTCCACCATATGCCCTGTGTCACCAGAGCACATCCATGCTAGCATCTCTTGGATGGCCACAGAGAGCAGTGCATTGTGGTAGCTATCCCACTGTGCAATTGGCTGCAGGGTGCTTTGGGAAGGGTTTGCAATGCCTCACGGGCTGGTACAGCATCAAATGATATACTTTTCTATCCCATTGTCCCATGGGCATCCTACTAGATTGCCAGCTGCTTTTCAACTGCAGTGTGCTTGGTGGGGGAGAGACAGTGTGTGCATTGCGGAAGAGTGAGTGTGTCGGCACACTGTCTCTAAGTTCAGACAGCTGCTGGAAGCAACCAGTCCTGAGACAGGGGACAGCCCCGACATCAGCCCCCCTTCTCTCACTGGCTCAGCTCAGCACAGCCCAGCACTCTCTGTCACACACACACACACATACACGTACACACTGCTGCCTGCTTAGCTCTGTGTCAGGGGTGCTGGAACAGGGGGGTTAGAGGGCCATGGCCCCACCACTCTTTACTGGCTGTTAGGACAAATGATGGGGGAGGGGGAAGGGTGCAGTCTTGGGGAAGAGGCGTTCTGTGGGTGTGGCCTCGAGGGGAGAGGTGCTGTGAGTGGGAGTCCTTAGGGAAGGAGTGTCATGGGGGTGCCACAGTTCGGATAACAGTGCCCCCCCACTGTAAGGAAGCTTCTGCCGCCCCTGCTCTGTGTTCGCAGAGCGGGAGAGAGCAGCATCCACGACAGTGATTTGCTCCCCAGGACTCCGGCAGGGGGGCTCGGGAGTTGATTTAAAGGGCCCGGGGCTCCGACCACAGCAGGGAGCCATGGACCCTTTAAATCACCAGCCTGGGGAAGACGGGCCGGGCTGGCACAGCGTACTGGCTCTTGCCAGTACCCCATACCGTAACATACCGGCTTACTTTCACCTCCGGAAGGTCCTCATGTGGATAAATAACTGGTTAAAAGATAGGAAACAAAGGATAGGACTAAATGGTCAGTTTTCAGGATGGAAACAGGTATCTCGTGGTGTCTGTACTAGGACCAGGACTAATCAACATATTAATAAATGATCTGCTGAGCAGTGAGGTGACAAAATTTGCAGATGATCCAAAACTACTGGCTTGCTTCCTAGAACGAACGCTCCTTGAATGGGGTGATCCACAGGGAGTAGCTCAAACCTCCAAAGTGCCTGGCCACGGGCAGGACATTAGCACAGCAAGGGAGGGGTGTGGCAGTGACATCACAAAAGCCCTTTGCAGGACCTCAGACTATTGGTCAAAGGTGGTGGGGAGGTGATGACCTCACAGAGAGATGCTGACATCAGCCAGGCAGGAGAGGGGTGAGGGGCCAGGGAAACCTCAAAGACCCCTGTGGCTTTGCTTCAGCAAGTCTCCTTCTCCAGGTCTCTCTTTGAGGACTGAGAGAGTATTCAGGTTCACGTACGTGAGTGCCAGGAGAAATCTCTTTCAAGTTTTCTCCTTCCCTTTGCCTGATTTTACTAGAAAACAGCCATTCCTGTTTAGAAGGTAAGAGCCTCCTCGAGGTTTGAAACCTGTTCAGTCTGATCCATCTGGTGACAGCTGAATGCTAGGCATGGAAAACACGAGGTTAAGGAGGCAGAATTTTATTCCACACCTGAGATTTTGTCCCTTAGAATCACTGGGGACATTAGGGTTTGTCCTTTTTGTTTCACCTTTTCCTCTATCCATCCCTTCCTCCTTTCTCTTTGTCTTTTGCTTTTGTCCTTTCACCTGTTCCCGTCCCAACGCCAAGAGTGAGGTTTGTCTGTGTGTGTGTGTGTTGCGGGGGAATGATCTGTAGCTCCCACTCTGGGAGGTCCACCCAAAAATGTGCGGCTGAGATAATGCTTGGGCAGTGATCCCCACCGGTGACCTGGGCCATACTTTGGGCTCTGTGGTGAGAACCCTCAGCCTCCCATCCTGAGTCTCTACCCTGATTGGCTGAGCAGGGGGTTGTTGACAAGGAGGAGACTCAGGTCCTTGTTCTTCTCTTTTACGACCAAGTGAATAAGTCATAACCAGTCATATGTTTGATGAATTTTGCTGCTTCTCTGCATTAATGGTCTCTGAGCAGTTTGTGATTCTCTCTAACATTGAAGTTCTCCTCAGATACTTGCTGAATAATTACTGTGCACTGTTGTTGGTCTGCAGCTCATGTGAGAGCACTTTACTCAGGTCATTCCATGTATGAAATTCAAGATCTGATGGTTAGTTTCAAAATCAGGGCTTTTGAGTCCTTTTCCCAACTCTGCCACTGACTGGCTGTGTGACCTAAGACAAGTTAATTCTCCTTTCTCAGCCTTAGCCTCTCCCTCTTTCAAGTAGGGATAATAATGATCCGGTTTTATCTACCTCAACACACACACTTTCTCTCCCCGCACACAAACAGTCTCTGCAGTTGAAAGGCAGCTGGCAATCTAGTAGGATGCCCGTGGAACAATGGGATAGAGAAACCTGCATCACTGAAAGTACAGCCATGAAGACAAGACACACCAGCCTTTCCTAGCTGGCAAAAATCAAACCTCCACAAAGACCCCTATGGTGTCATACCCCAGCTCCCTAAGCCCTCAGCCACCACCACTTAACACAGGGGCCTTTCTACACTCTGGTTCTCTTCTCACTGAAGGGGCATTTCCAATTGTTTGCTCAGACCAGCTTCCCCAGCACACTCAGTGCTGTGCAGCTCTGTACGTGTGGCCATGGCTGAACAGCAAGAATTCCTGCCCATTTCCCTACTGGCTGGAGCATGGTTAGAGTGTGTTTGTGGTTAATGATGTCGCTGTAGATTGTTCGTTTCCTGTTTTGGGCATTCAGACAATCCCTTCCCCAACATATCTCCAGCACATCAGTCACTGGCTGGGTCTCCTGCGCACTGGAAAACATCCCTTGTTTGGTGCTGCCAAGGGGAACGTGCAGAGCTGAGATGTCCCTCGGCTTGGATCAAAGGGGGATGTTGGATGGAATTTATCACACAACGCTCCCTGCTCCCCAGAGCCCCATGGGGAGAATCTAGAGAAGGGGGAGTCATTTCTCCCCTGCACTCCCAGAAGAGCTGCTAGGACTCCTTCCTGCCAGCTACTCACCCCTGGATTCCTCCTCAGCTCCTGGGATCTTTCTGCTCCAAAGGCTCCAGAGGCCTGGGGTAGGGAGGGCGTCACTGCACAGTCTGAAACACAAGGGAGGTTTCTGGAATTGAAGGAAGGAGCAGAAAATGGAGAGGAAAGAAACAGAGAGAAAACGCCTAATCCCTCTCTCCTCCCCCTCCCCCTCCCAGCAAGAAATGTTCTCAAGGATCAGCGTTAGGGGAAATGGTGCCGTGGGCAAAACTTGTACTTTAGCACTTCCCCATCGCCCCTGGACCATCCCCATCCCCCTTTCCCCCCAGCAAATGCACTCCCAACCCTTGCACCTCCTTCACCCCTATCTCCTGCCCCCTCCTGTGCCCTAACCCCTACACTGTGTCCCCTTTGCCCTTAAGTCCCACACTCCCCTCCTGTGCCACCAGCCACTGCCCCTCTGCTGCACCCCCTTCACCCCTAACCCCTGCACCCCCTCCTGCACCCACGTGGGGACAGTGACCTGTGTGCATGGAGCAGCTTGCGTTGCTACCCACTCCTCCCTGGAACACTGCTCCTCTGGGCACCCATAGGAGCTGCGGGGGTGGGGTGCGGGGGCAAGAAGCGACATCATCCGAGCTCCCTGCATCCAGGTCACTTTCCTCAGTCAGGCTGCATAAGGGGAGGGCAGAGAGCAGCAGCTTCTGATGCTCCCCTCACAGCACAGCCCAGGTGGGGAAAGTGACCAGGATGCATGGAGCACATAGTGTTGCCCCCCGCTCCCCGCAACCCCCTATGGGGCCAAGGAGGAGCATTGGGGCAGGGGAGAGCAGTGAGCACCTTTGCACTGGCACACGGTGCCCTTTGACCCCCTGAAGTCCTGGGCGGCTGCTGGGGGGCCCCCACCCCTAAGGCCAGCCAGGCTCCCCAGCACGAACAGCAGAGAACACAGAGAGACTGGCCACACACTGAGCAGCGGTAGCCTGGGCAGCACATAATGGAGACTCGGGGGGACTCAACCTCCCAAAACCTTTTGTCATCAAGGAGACAGTGGGGCCCATGACTAGGGACCCCGGAGAAAATAGATCCCCCTGGAAAAGTCTCCCCCATGTCAGCCCCAGGGCTGGAGGAGCTCTCACTCCCTGCTACAGCACGTGGGCTGCAGCAGGGGCACAGAGCTTCTCTGGTCTCAGGGCCGCAGCGGGGCAGGGGTAAAGAAGTGACAGGGTGGGGCTAGTGGGGGAAGGGGTGAAACAGAGGTGATAGTGGATGGGGCCATGGGTGGATGGTGTGGAAGGGGGCAGAGCCACAGACAGAAGTGAGGGGGCCTAGTTCCAGTGCTGGGGGCCCCGCACTTGTTCTCCCTTTCCCTGGGCTTTGGCATCACTAGTCCCTGCTTAGCGAGTAGGGTTCAGTGGTCCCCAAAATGTGGGGCATGACTCCTAGGGGGACACAGAGGCAGATTCATTGGGGCACCTCAGGGCCTGAGCCAGCCCCCATGGAGAAAGCACCGCTCAGCCCCACTCTGTCCCACCTCTTTTCCAACCCCACCCTCAGCCTGGGCCCCTAACTCCCAGCTCTGCCTTGACCCCCTTACCCCTGTCTGCACCCCTCTCTTCAGCAAACAACAGCCCCACTCCCAGCCCCAGTTTTCAACTGCTGCTTCCGAGGGCCCACAGCCATGGATAAGAGAGCACAGTGTGAAATGTTTGGGGACCACTGGTTTAGGGTGACTTTCTCAATCACTTCTATGCAGTCCAATAAAAGCTATTCCTCACCCACCTATCCCTCCATCAGGACTGACTAGGTATGTTCTGCTGCCCTTCACTCATGCAGGAAGGATAATAACATTTCACCACTCAGTGCTAAAGTGATTTGTAACCTGCCACCAGCCAAAACTGGTCATTTTGGGGAAGCAGCCCCATGATGCTGCATACCTAGGCAGAGTAGGTGTGTCTATGCAAACATGGTCTGTTCCTGAAGTCTTTCCCACAGCTCCTCACTAAGTGTGAGGGGGAGCTCATTCAGGCCCTGCTTCGACTTAGTATTTAAAAATACCTTAGTGTCCCTAGCTCTGCTGGCCTTAGATTTTTCATCCTGTCCATTTCCTAACATCTCAGATGAGGTGGCCGAGTGGTTAACGTGATAGACTGCTAATCTATTGTGCTCTGCACGCATGGATTTGAATCGCATCTTCATTGGATGCATTTAGTCTTCACCCCTGCTTTATAGACAACCATCTCCCCCTTTGGTACAATGACAGATCAAACAATGTTGCTTCATGCAAGTGAAGACCTGCTCAGAAACCCCCTTGCTTTAAACAAAACATCTAAATCTCAGATTTCAAAAAAAAAAATTCTCTAGTCCTGTATGTCTTAGTTTTTATCTCAAAAGGTAACAACCTCATAATCTCCCCCAAACACCCTGAGACATCCCCAAATTATTAAAATACACCAGTTCTCAGCAAGGCCATGACAGTGACCCACAGCTAGAGTGTCTAGGCTAAGCTGTTCTGAAGGACGCAACTCAAACATTTTCTCCCTGCTTCCCTTGGCAAGGTCTGATTGGGAAAACAAAATTCCCCAAACTGAAAATTTTCGGCCGAAAAACCAGTACTAGCTATTTGGGGACTTTGGTATGAATGTATTATTATTATCTCTTCTGATTTATGAATCAGTTTTGTCATTCAGGTGTGTTTCCAGCTGTTGATTTGTGGGGGAGAGATGCCAAGTCATGATGTCTCTTCCCTTCTTTCATAGTTTCTTCCAACTTTCTAGAAAGCTCCTTTGCTATGAAGTGAGTCAAGCAGTGTCTATTGTTGCTGTTATCTCGACGAAGTCTGCATTGTACACGGTTCCTGGGATAGTCCTTGGGACAGTAGCCACCTTTAATAGGCCAGCAGTGAGTCTGGCTCCTCCCTTGTTGCACCTGAAAGGCTGGTGGGGGGCATTTCCCAACTTCATAACATATTTCTGTAATGCACACAGAGCAAACTTCATAACTTCCCAAACCAATGTGAGCACATAGAATGCAAGAAGACATTAAGGTTCAACAAATGAACAGTTCAAGATTTTTGAAATGATACCTCACCAGGCAGACTTTGTTCAAAACGTATCATCACTATATGAGAGTGGTGAATATGGGGCTTGCAGGGTGCTGCTTTGAGCACAGCGTGCCACACCTGGGCTTCCATTGCAATGGGAACGTACCCTTAGAATCCATCTCTCCCGGGATAAAGATGGCAGCAGGGCTGGCCTGGGTCATCTGACTTGGGCTCATGGAGCTAGAGCTGAGAGGCTAAAAACTGTGGAGCAGATATTTGTGTTCACACTGAAGCCTGGGTTCAGAAACCCTCACCCCTCGTGGGGTCTCAGACGTTGGGTTCAAGTCCATATGTCTGCACTGTAATTTTATAGTCTTGCAGTCCAAGTCCCATAGCCCTGAGTCAGCTGACCTGGGCTATGAGACAGGTGACCTGGGTGTTTTAATCACAGTGTAGACATAACACTAGGATAGGTCTAGGAGCCCAGAAGGCTGGGAGGGAGTTTAGCAAGTGGAAATGGTAAAACCGCAGGGAAGTATTACCCTGGACTCATGGCAGTTCTCCATTGGTCTGTCCGCTTTTCAGGCAGGGATAATAACTGCCAGTGGTGCCCTGTTGAGTGGCTTTTGGGGCACCTGCTCTTGGCTGTTGTCAGAAGGACCTTTGGTCTAGCCCAGTGTGGGTTTTCTTATGGTTTAAATTACACACACAGGCACTGATAACAGAGTTACTGAACGTTTGGGAGTTAGGAGCTGGTAGGTCAGTGGTCCAGTCCCCTCATGGATGACCCCCTCCCTCTGGGACAGGGGCAGGTCTGAGCTCTCACATCAAATGCTCATTGTGGCTGCCAGAATCTGTGGGCAGCTCGTTTAGTTTATGCCGAGGGTTGAGTCCTACTTTGTGCCCAGTGTCGGAGAATGAAAATCCTAAACCACCCTATGAAATAATGAATGCAGCAGGATGTGCTATTGTCCCTGCCCCAAAGCAGGCAGATCAATGGAGAAATGCCATTGAGTCCAGGGTAATACTTCATTGTGGTTTTACTTTTTTTGCTTGCTAAACTCCCTCCCAACTTACCACCCCATGGCCAAAGCCTCGGGAGCCTGAGCTGGCATGGGGCAGCCCTGGGTGTTTCATTGCAGTGTGGACATAGCGTAGCATTATGTCTACACTGTCATAAACACACCCAAGTCTCTATTCTCAAATCCTGGGTCAGTTGATTGAGGCTTGTGTGGCTTGTGCTGCAGAGTTATAAAATTACAGTGTAGACACTTGGGCTTGAGCCCAGCCTCCGAGACCCCACAAGGGCTGAGGGTCTCCGAGCCTGGGTTCCAGTCTAAACCTAAATGTCTGCACTGCAGTTTTTAGCCTCACAACCTGAGCCCCAGGAGTCCAAGTCAGATGATCCAGGCCAGCCGAGCCACACTGCTTTTATTACGTGATAGATGCCCTCTCAGGGTATGTCTACATTGCAATGTAAGCCTAGGGTTAGCAGAAGTCATGTCAGCAGCCCCAATGCATAAACATAAACTACAAGGAAAAGGCCTACCCCCCAAATAAGCTGGGCAGTGTCCTTCTCCCTACGGTTTGTAAGTACAGCAACCAAAAGTCCTTTAACATGAGCCATCCCCTCTCTGCACCCCACTCACAGCTGTTGTCCTTAGTCAGTGCAAGCCCAGAGGTGCCTCTGTACAGTTCATCTACCATCCTGGGTGGAAAAGGGGGAAAATAAGAAGGCACTATTCTCACTATGCTGTCTAGGGACTCACTCATCCCTTCACTGCCACCCTATCCTAGCATTGCTCTAACTCCCAAGTATTAGTATTAGGACCCAGGACCCAGCTCATTTACCTTTGGAACTCATGTCTCCCGCCTAGCAAGTGCTACCGAACTGAGCGTGAGTCCCTCAATCGGTGTCTGCCAAGCACAGTTGTGCTGCCCTCAATTTGCACAACAAGGATAACATCCCTTTATTTCTCCTGCTCCAATAAGAAGGAAACTGGGAATCCAACACCAGCCAAAAGTGATCATTTCAGCAAGCAACCCAACATATTTCCAACATACTGTAAAATCCACTTGCAAACTCATACATGAAACCTTGCAAGAAAATCTTCCTGAGGGAGTCTGAAGCACCTGCTGCTGGAGGGAAGAAGAGAGCTGTGGGTTGGGATTGAGGGTCACTGGGAATAGGAGGGGGCTGTGGGTTGGGACAGAGGAGAAAGGTGAAGAGGAGTAGGCTCTGGTTGGGAGTGAGGAGCAGTGTGCATAGGAGGGACTGAGGGTTGGGATTGAGGGGCACTAGGAAAAGCGAGGACATGGGTTTAGGCTGAAGAGCATCTAGTCCCATTTTGCTGCCTCTTGGCCTCAGTGCTTTCAGCTGGTGGCCCAAAGAGCGTGCTGGATGCCTTTCAGAAACCCATCTCCCAGCAGCCGTGCCGGAGGCTCAGGCTTAATCCTTGAGGCCGAGCACAAAAGCTTTCAGCCAGGAACATTTTGCTCCCTTCTCGCCTCCGCCCAAGTGGCAAGGGAGAAGCGGATGAGACACGCCGGCTCAAAGACGCCTCCCTCCCACTTCCCTGTAGGCTGTGCAAAGCTCTTGGTCTGCCTCGTGCCTCGTCAGGAAAGAGCGGCCATGCCGCCCAAGCCTGAGTCACGTGCGCAGCCTGGCCCGTCCCGGCTGACAGCACGCAGAGCCACGCTAGTCAATGGCAGGTCGAGTTGGTAGCCTCCGCTTTTTCCCGACAGCCACACAGCACTGCCTAGCGCCCCGAGAGCCTCCCTGGTGTTCTCCCGCAGCCCGCTGGGGTGGGTGGGAAAAGGAGACCAGGAAGCACTGCAGCCTCATTCTGAGACAGGAGGCCCTTGCCAAACCCAGACCTCCCTCTTGCCTTCAGCCCAGGCAGCCAGAGGTGCCAGGGAGCTCTCTGGCAGGCCACCGCCTCAGCCACCTCTTGTTGCTCTGCTGGTCACCGCCCCACTGGAAGGCCCAGAGGGAAAAGAGACAAACGCACACACAGCAGAGGATGGTTTCAATCCATTGACCTCCGGGTTATGGGCCCAGCACGCTTCCACTGCACAACTCTCCTAGCTCTTCACAGTCCTGCCACCCGGCCGGCACTATCCAGATTAGTGCCTTATGCGCTCTCGCGCTGGCAGGCGGATGCCCAGGCTGCTAAGCAGCTGCCCTGGTCACAGGATTTTACAGTGTCTACAGAGTAAAAGGGATCTCTTTGGGGTTTGGACCCCATTGGGAGCTGGATAGCTGAGTGCCGGAGATGGGAGCACTTCTTAAACTGTTTTCAGTTAAGCCTTCAGCTGGTGGGGGACGAGGTTCAGCCTTGGATCCGTGTCTGCAGCAGGCAAGCGCCGCTGGCTCAATCGGCCCCCCTCGCTGTCTTAGCAGACTAAAACCCGGAGCAAACGCACATGCCTTGCAAAGGAAGAGGAGCTGGGATCTCAAACAAATGTCAACATTTTATTAAGATGACCTTCAATGAAAAAAAAAGGGTACGGTACAGCCTTTAGGCGCAGAAGTTTCTGGTGATCAGGGAATAACATACAGATTACCCAGGGGGTGCAAAGTTCGGTTTAAGATCGGGGGGCATAAGGAATACATAATCTGCAATAGCCCCGACTGGGGGTAAAAGGTTAACGTACAGACACTGAGATAGGAGGGTATGTAGTCCATGTGAGGGCTACGTTCAGATGTGGAGTATAACGAGCGGATACAACGATGAGGATGGATTGACTCGCATTTGGTGAGTTTGAACGTTCAGTGTTTTTTAATCTTTTCCACAATCTAGTTTAAGCAGGGTCGCTATGAACTCTACCCTGCCATCTGTGTAAAATCAGCAGAAAGCAATAGCGTGTTCTTGTATTGCCTAGGTACAGTCAACGGGAGAAGCACTCGTCCAGGGCCTAATGGGAGCTGCAGTTACTGTAAGTAGCGTTGAAAACAGAGTGTCTAAAGAGGATTGTTTCTGTTCCTCTTCCTCACCCAGACTTGATGTTGGTTTCTTCATCCCAAGTTTAGAACCCAGCTGAGAGAGTGTCTCTTGAGGTATTTCAGTCCTGAAGATAGCACAAATGCACAAACCAGCTGGGATTCTCCCCTGGCCTCAGGGTGAGGGGCTGCTCTGAGGGGATGGACTTGCACACTTGGGATATTAGTACAAAGATACAATTTCAATTTCTCTTAGAGAAATTGGAGGGCAATTTATATTTGGTAAAAATCTTATTTATTGAAAGGAAAACTGCAGTGACAGCCTGGTTACTGGGGTGCAAAACACCTTCCTCCTGGGAGAAACAAGAAGTTAGAATTAGAAATTTATATCGTTTGTTCCTGTGTTGGTATAGTTTAATTTTGCTTCTGTGTAGGTTTGTTTCAGGCTGTGACCATTTTGGTTTATTGGGTTGTTTTGGTTTTTTTAGTTGGACTGGAGCTTTTAATTGACATTTTCTGGATTTGAATGGCTGACTTGCAACACCAGTTTTGACATAGTTCTGCATATTTTATACAGATTTGACCAGTATTCAAGGATTCAATTCCTTTACAGGAGGTTTTAGTGGTCATGCTTATTTATTTGATGTTATTTTATCATTCTGCTGTAGCACACTTTTTTGATAAAATGTTGAAATTATTAATTTACAGCATTTGTTTTTATTTTTACAAACAAAGTTTTTCTTAATGTTTGGGTTTTAAATTAAGCCTTGTTTTTGGTTTCCATTTTTCATTTAGGTTTTGGTTACTGATGGGATCTTTAAGAGAACTTTGGATTCAGTACTAAAATTTGGACAGATTTAGAATATTTAAAGTAAACCCTGTTTACTATTTTATTTTAATAAAGTTTGTATTGCTGTAAACCCTAGCCCGGGGGAGAGGAGATGAGCCTGGCCTTTAACTGAGAAGTAGCAGAGTCATGGCCCCCATGAAGGGTGGGGCCAGATGATGGGGGGCACAGCCCCCCAATTTTTTTTGTCTAGCCCATCTCAGTCCCTCACTAAAGGAGAAGAGGCTGATGCCACCCCTGCTGGTCACTGGGTGTCACTGCTGCTCCATGGGAAACATGCTCTGTGCCTTACCCAGATTGGTGGGAAACACATTCTGTGCCTTACCGTGACTGATCCGTGGGTGTCACTGCTCGTGGAGGGCAGACACATGCTGTGCATTACGCCACCTGACCAGTGGGTGTCACTGCTGTATCAAGGGAAACACCTTCTGTGCATTACTCTGACTGCCCACTGGGTGTCACTGCTGCTCCAAGGGAGACATAAGAACGGCCAGACTGGTTAAGACGCAAAGTCCATCTAGCCCAGCATCCTCCTGTCTTCTGACAGTGGCCAGTGCCAGGTGCCACAGAGGGAATGAACAGAGCAGGGAATCGTCAAGTGATCCATCCCCTGTTGCCCATTCCCAGCTTCTGGCAAACAGAGGCTACAGGCACCATCCCTGCTCACCCTGGCTAATAGCCCATGATGGATCTATCCACTGTAAACTTTTCTAGTTCTTTTTTGAACCCTGTTATAGTCTTGGCCTTCACAACATGCTCTTGCAACGAGTTCCACAGGTTAACTATGCACCTGCCCTGAGTTTACCCCACCTCCCTTCCCCAAGTTGTATATAGAAAAGAGGATGAGGATGAGGAGAGCCATGATGTGTCTGTCACTGGCTGGTGACTCAGTTTCCTCTAAGCAGCAGTGCTGCAGGCTCTTTTGGTCTGTGCCCATGCAACTGTGTCTGGGGAAGGGGGAGTAGAGGCTCAAGCTTCCCAGCCCCATGCCCCAGCCCCAGCAGCTGGGGAATCCAGGCCAAATTTAACCCTGGTAGCTGGGCCGGGATTTGCCTGGGCTGGGGTAGGGCTGGGGAGGAATTGGGAGGGAGACAGACGCACCTGCTGTGAGGGAAGATCCTCCCATTCTCTGCCAACCCCCTTCACTCCTTGCAGCATTGCACCCCCTAGCGTTTCTTTCTCAGTCATGGGAGCTGTCTGCTGCCTGCTTCTCCCTTAGCATTGTCTCTCCCCATCCTGGGGCACTGGCATTGCCCATCCTGTGCAAACAGGCAGGCCCCGGTGTGCCCCATGGCACTGCTCTGCAATTGTGAGGGCAGCTGTTGGATGGAGCCATATCAAAATATTGGAGTGGGCAAGGCTGGGGACCAGGACTCCTGAGTTCTCCCCTCACATGTGGGAGGGGAGGGGAGGGGAGTGGAGGTTAGGGGGTAGATTAGGGGAAGGGCAGGGCTGGAATCCAGGGATACTGCTTTTTCTGGTTTTCTCCACCTCCTGCAGCTGCCTCGGTCCTTTCAGTGCGTTTCTTCTTCCAAATTCATTTGCTGACTTGTGTAACTCACCCCAGAGGTGGCTGCATCTCAGTGTTGAGTGAGGCACCCTTGGCTGCATCACCTGCTAACCGCGTCTCTCTCCCACTTCGGGTGACCCTGCAGCACTCAGCAAACATCCACAAGATCATGGGGCACTTTGAGCACTGGGCAGGAAGGGGCCAGGCGCCCAGCCCTCCCTCCAAAGAATGGGACCCAGCACCCCCTACTTTTTACAGCGATTAAAAAGGGCCAAAGGGGGGCAAATCAGAGGAGGGGGTGGCCAGGGTCTGAGCAGGGGGTTGAAATTGACAGGTCGAGGGGTCAAGCAGCTGGAGGCAGAGTTAGGAGAGGGGCTGAAGGGCAAAGTCAGGGAGGGGGGAAGGAGCCGGAGTTAAGCCCAGAGGGAGGCGCTGCCAGAGGGTTAAACCCCAGCACAGGCAGAGGCCGAGGGGTAACAGTTAATCTGGTGGGCTGAGACTCCAGTGTTTGCAAACATGGGTGGGGGGAGCAGAGGGCTTTTTTATTTCCCCTCTCACAGGCAGCACCTCTCAGCATGGGCTTCCCGGGGCTGGGCTCTTAAAGGCACAGGCATCCCACTGCCTAGACACTGCAGCTCCTCTCTGATGTAACCAACTGAGGTGCTGCAGTAGGAGACTCAATTCAGTGAAACTGGGCATTCCCTATATGCCCTCCAGTCAGGGGGCTGTGCGCCCCCTTCCCCGAATTTCCCCAACACCCCCTCCCTCAGTGGTCAGGTAGTTACATGCAGCGCTGCCAATGTTGTCATTGGTTGCAAATTTGAATGGAAATTGAAACGTTAACACACTTTAAAAGCAGATACAACGTATGAAAACTACTTGTACCTGAGAAAGTAAAATAGGTTTGGAAAGTCTGGACAAAGCCGGGTTTCCTCACCCAGCTGTTGTGTTTGCTGACAATGTTGGTGCATTGGCTTCGGCAGTGCTGGCCAACCTTAGAATTTCAAATGATGATTTGTAAGCGAGGTGTGAATGAGCTCTACCCTGGCAGCTAATGATGACCAGGGTTGGGGGGAAGCTTTGGGACCAGACTGTATTTACATGAACTCACCTACTCTGCTGAGGTATCCAGCGGACAGAGCTGGGCTGCCTCTGCTCTAGGTGCCTGGAGGAGGGAAGGTGTGTGGGGCTCCAGCCTTGGACTCTTCCTCCCTCCTGCCAAGCCCTGACTATTAATCCCAGCCCTGGCACTCCTTTCTTCAAGCGCCATGTGGGCCAGAGGAAACGTGTGGTAGGAAGCACAAGGGCCAAGCTTGTGAACATCAGGTGCAGCAGCAAGAATCCTAACTATCAGGATAGCAAGTTCTAGAGCCCTAACCCATTGTAGCCATCCCAGCCAAAGACCTGGCTCTAGGAGGTGTGAGTCACCCAGCAGGAGGGGAAAGATTCACTCTTACACAGCTGGAGACAGGGAAGTTGAGCTCTGGGGCTTTTCCATAAGCATGGGTGGCAAATTTGTAGAAATTTTGGTGGTGCCCAGAACCCGCCCCCCCAACTCCACCCACACCTGCCTAAGGCTCTGGGAGGGGATTGAGGGGGGAGGTCTGGGCTTCAGATCAGGGTGCAGGAGGGGTGCACGGTTCAGGCTTTAGGATGGAGTTTGGGTACTGGGTGCAGGCTCCAGGCTGGGGCAGGGGGTGGGGATGTAGAAAAGGGTGAGAGGTGCAGGCTCTGGGGGTGGGAAGGAGTGCACCCTCTGGGCGGGAGCATATGGCTGAGGATGAGGGATTCATGATGCAGGAGGGGGATCAAGACTGGGACAGAGTATCAGGGTTCAGAGGGAGCTCAGGGTTGGGGGTGTTGGAGAGGCTCAGGGCAGCCTGCACTAGGACTCTGGGGCAGCAGTTCTGCCCAGAATCTCTCTACTCCAGCAGCAGGAGCAGGCAGGAGACAGGCCCATGCTGCTTTTTGTCAGGCAGGAACGCACCGCCGCAGGAGGAGGGGTACCAGGGCCCAGGGGAAGAGACCCAACTCCAAATATTGCTGGAGCAGGGCCCCCAGCCTTGAATATTCCTGGAGCCCGAGCACCACAAATGTATATAACCTGCCGCCTAAGACCACAAGCCAACACAAGATCCCACTGAGATTTGAACTCAGATTACAGGATTCAGAGTCCTGAGTGCTGCCCATTACACCATGGGACCAGCTTGTGCTGCCTTCTCTGCACATCGGTGACCCTCATGGGGCTGGCTTGTGTAAGGGGGCTCTTGGCCCTTTACTAAAACTTAGTGTGTGTGTTGGGGGGGGGGGTGGTGGTTGTCTAGTTCCCAGCACCAATAAAAGGGGGAAGGTTCAATGGGAAATCAGGACCCTGAGACTGACAGTCCCCAGGGACAATGGGGAGAGGCCAAAGCTCCAAGTTAGCTGCACTGACAGGCCAGGCAGTGTAATGAGGGAGTCACCAGGCCAGGGGGTCTCATCCTCCATGTGAGCTGAAACTGCCTGGGCCAGAGTGGGGCAGAGCTAAGGAGAGAGCAGGAGCCCGAGAAGAGCCAGGGAGCAGAGCTGTGCAGGTGTAGTGCCAGAAACTGCCGCATGTAGGAATTTGCAACCTGTAGCAGTTACTGATACCTGAAGTCGTTCTTATTTGCTGACTTGTCCTAATTGGCTAAAACTTGACAGTGGTTTCTCTACCAAAGGCCAGTCCCTGGCCCCTTGGTCCAGACATCCCCCTTCATATCAGGCTAGGGTGACCAGATGTCAAAGATGAAATATTGGGATGTGGGGGGAGGAGCAAAAATAAAAGCTGGAGGCCCCCCCCCGCCGCCAAGCGGCAGTGGTACAGCCCCATCTCCAACCAATTCTCTGCTCCAACCTCTGCTACACCCCCAGCTGCCCCATCCCCTCACTCCTGGGCCCAGCCTGGGCTCCGAGCTCTGCAGCCGAGCCATGATCTGGGCCCCTCCTGCAGCTCCCGGGCAAGGGGTGAATCAGGCAGCTCCTGGCAGGAGCGTGTCCGCCCCACGTGTGTCTCCGCCCCCCGCCCACCTGGGCCCTGCCTGCTCCGTGCTGCCCCCAGCCCCACTACGCTGCCCCACAGGCTGCAGGGCTGGAGCAGCTTCTGCGCTGCACTCCCGGCCATGGCCATGGCCCGTGTGCAAACCTGCAGGGGAGGGGCGCTGCCTTCCCTCTCCAGCTCTGCAAGGGGAATGTGAAGCGGCCGTTCCTGCGGGGGCGGGGCACTGGGTTCCTGTCCCAGCTCCACTAGGGGACTGGGACACAGTCTTTCCTGCTGGAGCGGGGCACTGGCTTCCCTCCCCAGCTCTGGGAGGTGCCTGGGGAGTAGCGTTTCGAGCGGGGTTGCAGCATTGCCTTCCCTCCACAGCTCTGGGAGGGGCCTGCGGAGTGGCGGTTGCAGCGGGGGTGGGGCGCTGGCTTCCCTCCCCAGCTCTGAGAGGGGCGTGGGGTGTGGCCACTCGAGCGGGGGCAGGCAGCGAGCTCCTTGCTTTAGTCACAGCCTCAGAGCCAGCGTGAGCCCCCTCTCCGGTGTGCAGGTGGGGTGGGGAGCATCTCTCCCTCCCACTCAGCCCCAGGGGGCTGGTTACAGGTAGGCAGGTATCCTGAGCCCAGCAGCCCCTCCCCCGTGCCAGCCACGTCATTTGCATTTTCACAGACCATTTCCGTCTTACCCAATTGCTTCCCTGGATTTGAATTCAAATCCTCGGCCGTTGCAGGAGCAGGGCCTGGATCCTGTCCTAAAGAGACACAGTCACCTCCCAACAGGGCCTCCCAGCGAATATCCTGGAGAACCCCAACAACCAGCCAGCCAGACCTCTCCTGGGTCTGCACACGGATCCAGGCCATATGCAGGACGGGGGGCTTCACCCTGGGGACCTTCACCCAGGTCCCACAGCCTCTCAGCATTTGTAGCTACACCACCACAGTTCTCTCTGTCCCAGGGTCTCGCCACCCCATGCGTGTTTCCCCACTGACCCTTGGGCAGCCCCCTATGTCTCTCTGCTCCACCATCCCCAGTCCATGCTGCTGCTGCTTCTCCTGCAGCTTTTCCTCAGGCTTTTGCTCTCTCTCACGATCCTCTCGCACTCTCAGGCTGTGCTCCCATCCCATACGTCTTCGATCCCCTGATGGGGAACCCGATCGTGAAAACCATCATCTGGTTGGGGACCAGACTCTCAGGGATGTCTGGCTGCTGCTCCAGCTGCTCCCAGATCCTTTTGTAGCCCCATCTGGGTCAGGAATCTGCTCCTCAGACGTGTCCTTCTCCTCCCACTCACGATTAACTGTGCCTTGGTGAACTTCCCCATGCGTAACCCTCTTTGTGCACAGGATCACAATGTCCTTCTCAAGGAGATGGTGATAGGCCATCACTTCACCATTCCCAAGTGGCTCTGGACTCACAGCACTGTGTGCTCTTGGCTCCCCCATGGTTTCCAGAAAGAACCCCTGGTGTGCCAGCCCTTCTCGTGGTCACCACCTCTTTGCCAAGGTCGAGCTGCAGACTCCTCTGCCCCTGGGACTGCTCCTGCCATCCCCACGGGAACCTGCTACTGCAAAAATCCTCTCTCGCAGGGCACAGCGGCAAGCTCCTCTGCCCCTCATACTGCTGGCTGCAGTCCTCAGGGGGACCCTGTTATTCCAACAGTCCTTCTCGCTGGTCACAGACTCCCAGAGGTTAACCGCTCCCTGAAACTGTCCCTCTCTGAGCCTTCAGCATGCCTGGTCCTCATTATCCCTCCTTTGTTCTACTGCTCCCCAGTCACTTACTGCAAGCAGCGCCATTCACGGGGTGCAGTACATCCCACCTCTGCCACCAGTTGTCACGGAGACCATGGGCGATGCTCTGGAACTGCTCCCCACAAACCAGTCAGGACTTTGAGGAGCCTCCTCTCCCTTGGAGCAGAAGTTTTTAGGGCAAGATGCTCACAAGTCTTTACCTCCTGGGACTCTCCTCGGAGCATTCAGCATCCTCTGACCCTCCGTGCGCTTCCCACAGCGAATCCGCCCAGGCAGGGTCCATTCTGGGGGGGTATCAAGGTTTTTTCCCCACTTTGAACTTTAGCGTCGAAGAAGCGGGGACCTGCATGATCACTTTTAATCTTTATTACTCGCTTAAATTTGGTAAGCTGCCACCAGCCAAAAATATGGTGTTTGGCACACTTCCTGTTCCCCCAAAGCCTTCCCGGGGGAATCCAAGACCCAAACCCCTTGGATCTGAACACAAGGAGAAATTAGCCTTCCCTCCCCTCTTTTTCCCCCCAGACTTTCCCCTCCCTGGGTTACCCTGAGAGGCTACACTGATCCAAACTCCTTCGATCTTAAAACAAAGAGGAATTAACCTCCCCCCCCGTCCTTTACCCCCCAACAATCTCTGGTGCGTTCAGACCCAATCCCCTTGGGTCTTAAAACAAGGAAAAAAATCAATCAGGTTCTTAAAATAGAAAGCTTTTAATTAAAGAAAGAAAAGGTAAAAATTATCTCTGTAAAATCAGGATGGAAAATGTTTTCCAGGGTATTCAGATTTATATAGCCTAGAGGGACCTCCCCGCCTCGCTTAGCCTGAGATTCAAAGTTACAGCAAACAGAGGTAAAAATCCTTCCAGCAAAAGACACATTTACAAGTAAAGAAAACAAACATAAGATTGATCCACGTTTCCTGGCTATACTTACTACTTTGAAACATGAAAGACTGATTCAGAAAGATTGGAGAAAACCTGGTTGCACGTCTGGTTCCTCTTAGTCGCAAGAGCGAACAAAGAACAAAACAAACAGCACAACAAAGACTTCCCTCCACCAAGATTTGAAAGTATCTTGTCCCCCGATTGGTCCCTGGTCAGGTGTCAGCCAGGTTCACTGAGTTTCTTCCCTTTACAGGTAAAAGAGACATTAACCCTTAACCATCTGTTTATGACAGGAGGGAAGCCAGCGCCCCACACCGCTGGAACCACCACTCCCCAGGCCCTTCCCAGAGCTGGGAACAGAAGTCTGTGCCCTGCCCCCGCTGGAACTGCCCCTCCCCTGTATCCTCCCGGAGTTGGGTCGGGAACCCAGCGCCCCTCCCCCTCTCGAACGGCCACTCCCCTGTCCCCTCCCAGAGCTGGTGAGGGAACACCCCACCCCACCCCCGCTGGAACGGCCACTCCCGAGTCCCCTGACACAGCTAAGGAGGGAAGGCAGCGCCCCGCCCCCTCTCGATCGGCCACTCCCCTGTCCTCTCCCAGAGCTGGCGAGGGAACACCCCACCCCACCCCCGCAGGAACGGCCGCTCCCCAGTCCCCTCGCAGAGCTGGGGAGGTAACCCAGTGCCCTGCCCCCGCAGGAAAGACTGCTCACTGTTCCCCTCGCAGAGCTGGTGAAGGAAGGCAGCACCCCACTGCCGCTGGAACGGCCGCTCTCTAGTCCCCTGGCAGATCTGGGGAGGGAACCAAGCACCCTGCCCCCGCAGGAACGGCCGCTCCCCAGGCCCATCGCAGAGCTGGGAGAGTAACCCAGTGCCCCGCCCCCGCAGGAAAGGCCGCTTCCCAGTCCCCTCACAGACTTGGGGAAGGAAGGCAGCGCCCCGCCCCCGCTGGAACGGCCACTCCCCAGTCCCCTCACAGAGCCGAGGAGGGAAGGCAGCGACCTAGCACCACTCCTGTCTCGGAGTGTGGAGAAATCCGGTCCTGCACCCCTCTTCCTGGACTCCCAGTGACTCTCAGCCAGCCAGTAAAGCAGAAGGTTTATTCGACACAGGAATGGAGGATACAGCAGAGCTTGGAGGCACAACCAGGACCACTCAATCTAGTTCTTCTGGGTGTTCAGGGTACTTGGATCCCAGCTTGGGGTACCCTGAATTCCAGCCACCCAGCCCAAAACAGAAACTGAACTGCCCCTCCTCCAGCCGGCCGATTCCTTTGTCCAGGTTCCCGGGCAAAGGTGCTGACACCCTCTCCCCGTACCTGGCTCAAGATACAGGCTTAAAAATCCTGTCCCTCTCCTAATGTCCTCCCCAGCTCTCCCATCCCCCCACACAGACAGTCTCTACTGCATCAAATCTCTCCCCCCTTCGAGACTGAACTGAGCAGGGTAACTCTGACCAGTGACCTGGGGAAGTTCAGGGCCCCGTTTTCTGGGACATCACGTCCGCTATCAGTTGGCAATTCCCTTCACGTGGACCACGTCCATGTCATAGCCCTGCAGGAGCAGGCTCCACCTCAGGAGCTTGGCGTTGGCTCCTTTCATCTGGTGCAGCCAAGTCAGGGGAGATTGGTCGGTGTACACAATGAAGTGTCGCCCAAAGACATATGACTCCAGTTTCTTAAGGGCTCACACCATGGCCAGGCATTCCTTCTCGATGGCCGCATAGTTCTGCTCCTGCGGTAGCAACTTCTTGCTCAGGTACACGATGGGTTGTCTCTCCCCCTTTTCATCCTCCTGCATTAACACCGCCCCCAGTCCCATGTCTGAGGCATTGGTGAACACCATAAAGGGCTTGTCGAAATCTGGGTTTGCCAGAAATGGGTCGGTCACTAACTAGAGTCTTCTTCAGTGCCCGGAGAGCCTGCTGGCACTGCTCGGTCCAGACCAGCTTGTCTGGCTTCCCCTTCTTGCACGGCTCAGTGATGGGGGCAGCTATGGCTCAAAAGTGGGGCACAAACCTTCGATAGTACCTCACCATCCCAATAAAGACCTGGACCTGGTTTCTGGTTTCAGGAGCAGGCCAGTCTCTGATCACCTCCACCTTGGCTGGTTCTGGCTTTAGGCAGCCACTCCCCACCCGATGGCCCAGATAAGATACTTCAGACATCCCCACCTTGCACTTCTCAGCCTTTACGGTTAACCCAGCCTCCTGCAGTTGGTCCAGCACTTGTTTAACCTGGGACACGTGGTCCTCTCAGGTCCGGCTAAAGACGCAGATGTCGTCAATATACGTCATGGCAAAATGCTCCATCCCCCTCAGTAGTTGATCCACCAGCCGCTGGAAGGTGGCTGGAGCTCCCTTGAGGCCGAAGGGCAGGGTCAGAAACTCGTAGAGCCCCAGAGGGGTGATAAAGGCCTATTTCAGCCTGGCATCTGCGTCCAGCGGCACTTGCCAGTAGCCCTTTGTAAGATCCTCGGAGGTGAGGTACCGAGTGCCTCCCAGCTTCTCTAGAGCTCATCAGGCCTGGGCATGGGGTAGGCAACAGATACGATGATGGCATTGAGCTTTCGATAGTCCACACAGAACCGGATCTACCCATCCCTTTTGGGGACCAGCACCACTGGAGAGGCCCAAGGGCTGGAAGACGGCTGGATCACCCCCAAAGCCAGCATGTCCCTGACCTCTCTTTCTAGGTCCTGGGCAGTTTTCCCGGTGACCAGAGAAGGGGATCATCCTATAGGAGGATGTGACCCGGTCTCCACCCAGTGGACAATCAAATTAGTGCGTCTAGGCTGGTTGGAAAACAGCTGTCGGTACAGAGATGCAGCACCCCTGTGATCTCAGCATGCTGGGCCGGGGTCAGCTGATCAGAGAGGGGAATTGCCTCCAGCGGGGAACCAGCTTTTGTCCCAGGAAATAGATCCATTAAAGCGTCATCTCCCTGCTCCTCCCAATGTCCACACACGGCCAACACCACATTCCCCCTGTCATAATATGGCTTCGTCATGTTCACATGGTACACCCGGCAGTGGTGCACCCAGTTCGACAGCTCCACCACATAGTTTATCGCATTTAGTTGCTTGACAACCTTGAAGGGCCCTTCCCGGGGTCCTGAAGTTTGTTCTTTCTCATGGGGATGAGAACCATCACCTGATCCCCGGTGGCGAAGGCGCGGGCCCGCACCGTGCGGTCATTTCAGACCTTCTGCTTCCTCTGGGCTCGGGCCAGATTCTCCCTGGCCAGGCCCATGAGCTCGGCAACTCTTTCCCGGAAGGTCAGGACATACTCCACCACTGACTCCCCATCGGGAGTGGCCTTCCCCTCCCATTCGTCTCTCATCAGGTCCAGGGGCCTCCTTACCTTCCTTCCATATAACAGTTCGAAAGGCAAAAACCCAGTAGATTCATGGGGTACCTCCCTATACGCAAACAGCAGCTGAGGTAAGTACTTGTCCCAGTCCTGCGGATGCTGATTCATAAATGTTTTTAGCATCATCTTCAGCGTCTCGTTGAATCTTACCACCAGCCCGTTGGACTGGGGGTGATACGCTGAGGCCCGGCTGTGCCGGATCCAACATTTCTCCTACAAGCACCGGAGCAGGGTCGACATGAAGTTGGACCCCTGGTCCATTAAGACTTCCTTGGGGAACCCGACCCGGCTGAAAATGGTCAGCAGCGCATCTGCCACAGTATCTTCTGCGATAGAGGACAAGGCCACCGTCTCGAGGTAGCGAGTGGCGAAATCTACCACCAGAATGAGGGATTTTTCTGCAACTCAGCCTGGAACTCAGCAACTGAGACAGGGATGGAGACATGCTCTCTCTCTAGCTGGCTTGTTCTGAGGCCGCAGCCTTTCTGAGCCGTGTCCCTGGGCATTCTCCTTGGGACGGCATTCTCCCTATTACCTCTTTGGGAGGTCCCAGGATGAGACTCTCTCTGCATCACTGTGGGCCTGTTCTTCTGGGACTCCTCCCTGCCACCTCCCGACCGGATCTTCACAAACTCATCGGCCAGCCGCCCTGTATGTTGCGGGTCCTCTGGTTTTTGGTCCCTCAACCACAGCCTCAGGTTGGATGGGTACTACTCATACAGTTGCTCCAGTCCTAGCAGTTTAACCAGGTCCCCCTTCATCTGGGCCCCACTGGCCCACTTGCTGGTGTATCCCTCCATGCGGACGGCTAGTAGCAGATATGAGACCTCAGGGGTTTTATACTGACCCCAGAAACTCTCTCGGTACATCTCAGGAGTCAGCCTGAACTCGCGCAGCAGGGCCTGTTTCAATAGTTCGTAGTTCCCTTTCTCAGCATCTCCCAATTGGCGGTACAATGCCATAGCCTTGGGGTCCCGTAAGGGAGTGAGAACTTGGAGCCTGTCCGCAGGATCTACCTGTTGCAGCTCGCAGGCCATCTCAAAGGCAACCAGGAAGTCATCTATGTCCTCCCCCTCCTTACGGTGAGCCAGAATGCACCTACCAAAGCTCCGCGCAGTCCTGGGCCCCCCTCACTCCTTGCAGTTGGGGGCCCCACTGTTCCTCAGCCTACCCAGTTCTAGCTCATACTGACGCTGTTATTCTTCATATTCCCTCTTTCTCACTTTTTCCTCCTGTTCTCGCTGTCTTTGTCTCTCTTCATGTTCTCTCTGTCGCTCACGATCCTCCAGCTCTCTCAGTTTTAGCTCTCTCTCCCATTCCAGCCGCTTCTGCTCCACGGATGCTGAGCGTCGCCGGGACAATCCCCTGCTGGAGGGCGAGCTTTGCCAGGAGGATCCCCTGCTGGCCGAGGGTGTCATGGTGCCCTTGGTATTCGCTGGGCTCCTCCTGACCCTTCCCCTAGGCATAGGAAGCGGGGGTCTCGGGAAGCCCTCAGCCGCCGGCTGACCACTCCCAGTGGGGACAGACACTGGTGTCTGCGCTGCATCTATCAGGCTGCTTCCCTCAGAGACAGTGATCAGTTCAGTCAAGTGATCTCCCTCCTCCAGCCGGGCAATCAGCTGGTCTTCTGTGAGCCTCCCTCTGCACAGCCCCTCTGCTTGCACAGCCCAACCAGGTCGCACTTAAGCCGCTTGGCATACATCTTCCTGCTGGCCACTCACAGGCTGGGGTGCTCACTGCTCCCCACGGTTTCCAGGGAGACCTCTGGTGCACCAGCCCTTCTTGAAGTCACCACCCATCTGCCAGGGTTGATCCGCAGACTCCTCCACCCCTGGGACCGCTCACTGCAATCCCCCGGGGGACCCTGTTACTGCAAAAATCCTTCTCTCTGGTCACACACTCCCAGGGCTTAATCACCCCTACAATCGTCCCTTAGTTTTACTGCTTCCCAGTCACTTACTGCAGGAAGCATCGTCCACGGGGTGCAGTAGATCCCGCCGCTGCCACCAGTTGTCACAGAGTGTGGGGGAGTTCGGTCCTGCACCCCTCTTCCTGGGACTCACAGTGACTCTCCGCCAGCCAGTAAAACAGAAGGTTTATTGGACAACAGGAATGCAGGTTACAGCAGAGCTTGTAGGCACAACCAGGACCCCTCAATCTGGTCCTTCTGGGGGTTCAGAGGGTTTTGTCCCCAGCTTGGGATTCCCTGAATTCCAACCACTCAGCCATAAAACTGAAACTGCCCAAACCCTCTCTAGTCAGCTCTCTGCCTTTGTCCACCTTCTCGGGCCAAGGTGTTGAACTCCCGTCGCCCCTGCATCGCTCAGGTTACAGACTCAGGTCCTGTCCCACACCTAAAGTCACTCCCGGCTCTCCCATCCCCCACACAGACAGTTCATACTCCATCACAAGGGGCACCAGTAGAGCAGGGGGAATCCCAGGGGGCTGCGGGTCGGGAGTGTTGGGCATCAGCAGACCTGTGAGTCTGGAGGTCAGGGCTGGGATAGCAGGGGCTGCAGGTCAGAAGTGAGGGGTACCGGTAGCACAGTGTCTGGGGAGCCTAGCAGGGAGCCCAGGGGGCTGCAGGTCGGGAGTGAGGGGCACCAGCAGAGCTGAGAGTCTGGAGGTCAGGACTGGGATAGCAGGGGCTGTGGGTCGGGAGTGGGGGCACAGGCAGCGCAGTGACTGGGGAGCTCAGCGGAGAGCTCAGGGTGCTGTGGCTCAGGAGTGACGGGCACTGGTAGAGCTGGAGGGAGCCCAGGGAGGGCGGGTCAGGAGTGAGGGGCACCAGCAGAGCTGGGGGAAGCCCAGGGGGCTGCGGGTCGGGAGTGATGGGCAGCAGCAGAGCTGTGACTCTGGAGTACAGGACTGGGACAGGAGGGGCTGTGGGTCAGGAATGAGGGGCATCAGCAGCGCAGTGATACGGGAGCTCAGAGGGGAGCCCAAGAGGCTGTGGTTCAGGAGTGAGAGGAACCGATAGAGCTGGAGGGAGCCTAGGGGGCTGCGGGTGGGAGTGAGGGGCACTGTCAGAGCTGGGCCAAGCCCAGGGGACTGTGGTTGGGAGTGAGGCGCACTGGTAGAGCTGGGGGAAGCCCAGGGGGCTGCGGGTCGGGAGTGAGGGGCACTGTCAGAGCTGGAGGGAGCCCAAGGGGCTGCGGGTCGGGAGTGAGGGGCACTGTCAGAGCTGGAGGGAGCCCAAGGGGCTGCGGGTTGAGAGTGAGAGGCTCCGTTAGAGCTGGAGGGAGCTCAGGGGGCTGCAGTTCGGGAGTGAGGGGCACCGCTAGAGCTGGGGGAAGTCCAGGGGGCTGCGAGTCAGGAGTGAGGGGCACCATCAGAGCTGTGAGTCTGGAGGTCAGGACTGACATTGCAGTGGCTGCAGGTCAGGAGTGAGGGGCACCGGTAGAGCTGGAGGGACCCTGGGGGCTGCAGGTCGGGAGTGAGGGGCACCAGCAGAGTTGTGAGTCTGGATGTCACGATTGGGACAGGAGGGGCTGCGAGTCGGGAGTTAGGGGCACCATCAGCGCAGTGACTGGGAAGCTCAGTGGGGAGCTCAGAGGGCTGCGGAGCTGCAGTGAGAGGCACCATCAGAGCTGGAGGGAGCCCAGGGGGATGCGGGTTGGGAGTGAGGGGCACCAGCAGAGCTGTGAGTCTGGAGTTCAGGACTGGGATAGCAGGGGCTGTGGGTCAGGAGTGAGGGGCAACGGCAGCACAGTGACTGGAGAGCCTAGCGGGGAGCCCATGGGGCTGCTGGTCGGGAGTGAGGGGCACAGGTAGAGCTGGGAGAAGCCCAGAGGGCAGTGGTCAGAAATGAGGGGCAACAGCAGCGCAGTTACTGGGGAGCTCAGCGGGGAGCACAGCAGTCTGCGGGTCGGGTGTGAGGGGAACCTGTAGAGCTGAGGGGAGCCCAGGGGATTGCAGGTCGGGAGTGAGGGGCATCGGTAGAGCTGTGGGACCCCCTGGGGGCTGTGGGTCGGGAGTGAGGGGCATCAACAGAGCTATGAGTCTGGAGTTCAGGACTAGGATAGCAGGGGCTGAGGGTCGGAAGTGAGCGACACCAACAGAGCTGTGAGTCTCAAGCTCAGGACGGGGATAGCAGAGGCTGCGAGTCGGGAGTGAGGGGCACCATCAGCGCAGTGACTGGGGAGCACAGCCAGGAGCCCAGGATGCTGTGGGTCGGGAGTGAGGGGCACCGATAGAGCTGGGGGAAGCCCAGGGGGCTGCGGGTCGGTAGTGAGGGGCATCAGCAGAGTTGTGAGTCTGGAGATTAGGACTGGAATAGCAGGAGCTGCGGGTCGGGAGTGAGGGTAAGCACCAGAGCTGGGGGGAATCCAGAGGGCTGCAGGTTGGAAGTGAGGGGTACCAGCAGAGTTGTGAGTCTGGATGTCAGGACTGGGATAGCAGGGGCTGTGGGTCGGGAGTGAGGGGCTCCGGCAGCGCAGTGATTGGGGAGCTATGCAGGTAGTCCAGGAGGCTGCGGGTTGGGAGTGAGCGACACCAGCAGATCTGTGAGTCTGAAGGTCAGTAATGGAATAGCAGAGGCTGTGGGTCAGGCATGAGGGGCACTGCTAGAACTGGGGGGAAACCAGGAAGCTGTGGGTCGAGAGTGAGGGGTACCATCAGAGCTGTGAGTCTGGAGGTCAGGACTGGGATAACAGGGGCTGCGAGCTGGGAGTGAGGGGCACCAGCAGAGCTGGAAGGTGCTCAAGGGGCTGCAGGTCGGGAGTGAGGGGCACCGCTACAGCTGGGGTGAACCCAAGGGGCTGTGGGTCGGGAGTATGGGGTACCAGCAGAGCTGTGAGTCTGGAGGTCACAATTGGGATACCAGGTGCTGCGGGTTGGGAGTGAAGGGCATGGACAGTGCAGTGACTGGGGAGGTCAGCAGGGAACCCAGAGGGCTGCGGGTTGGGAGTGAGGGTCACCAGCAGAGCTGTGAGTCTGGAGGTCAGGACTGGGATATCATCCAAACTGACGGTAAGTGATACCCAGGTGAGCCCATGGCCAGTACATCCTGCTCCACTCACAGCCCAGCTGGGAGCCAGGACTCCTGGTTCTTATCCCCACTCTGGGAGGGCAGTGCAGTCTAGTGGTTAGAGGAGCGGAGGCTGGGAGCCAGGCATGGGCTGTGACTAGAAGGGGCCTGGGGAGGCACCTGGCCCATGCTCCATTCAGAGGCCCTGATCCGATTCGTCCTCTCCCCCCCAAGGCCCCATCCTCACTCTGCCCTGTCCCAAGTTCCCATCCGCCCACATCGAGCCACAGGGGGAGGGGCAGGGGTGCAAACGTCAGGCAGGCAGGCGGGGGCCTTGGGGTAGGGGGCAAAGGGGCACAAGTGGCAGGGCCTTGGGAGAAGAGAGATGAGAGGCAGGCGAAGGGGGTCAGGGGAGTGGAACAAAGGGGGCCTGAGGGTGGAGTGTGGGCAGGGATGAAGGGGGAGTGGGGGGGGGGCTTCGGCAGGAGGAGGCTGAGTGGGAGAGGGCCTTGGGGCAGGGCTGCAGTCCGGGACCTCCCAGCCCCCCCAAATGGAGGAGTCCCAAGCTGCCCATGGAGCCAGGACTCCTGGGTTCTATTCCTGGCTCTCCCACAGACTCCCAATCGGAGCTGGCGCAGGCCATATCACCCTCCCTGGTGCCTCAGTTTCCCCATGTGTGAGACAGGTACCAGTGTGAATGGATGCAAAACTGTGGAGAATCTACTCCCTTCTCCTGGTGGCTCCTTGTAGCCCTCAGTAAGCAGCCAACTGCTCCAGACCCTGGATCCCGTATGGGCAGACCTGGGCTGAGGGCTAGATCTGGGCAATGGAAAGAATAAATCCACCCTTATCTGACCCCACCCCGGGATACATGGCAGGGAGGCTGGTGGTGGAGGGGGCAGGGAGTCCTGCAGCCCTCGCAGGGGAGAAAGGGGGCAATTCCCCGGCTTAACTGCTGATGGCAGTGGTGGGGCGGGGGGCACTGGGGGATTGTGGTCTCATCCCAGCAGGGCTGGAGATGGAGCACGGCCTGCTGGGAGCTGACGTCTCCTCTGTATGTGGGAGGGTGACACTGAGCCAAATTGTGGGATCCCCGCCCCCCCGGGACAAGGGAGGGTCCTCAGCCTTGCCCGCTCTTCTCTCTTTTACCAGGATCTGCCCAAGCAGCTGGGCCAGCCCAGGCCCCACCTTCCTCAATGCCAGCAGCTTCCAATTCTGGGGAGTGGAGCGGTCGGGGAGTGGGGGCCTCTCAAGCCCACCATGGGGAGCAGGGGCCGGGACATTAGGGGGGCAAGGGCTGTGATGGGGGGAGGTGGGGTTGGAGAGATGTCAGGGGGTGAAGCTGGGACTCAGGGAGGGAATGGGGCAAGCTGCAGGGAGAAAGTGTAGAGGGGGGGATGTGACAGGGGTGGGAGCTGGGGGGGAGGACACAGCCAGGGGGAGGACTGGGCAGACCGTAGGGGGGGCTGCTCAGAGGCAGTAGCATGGGGGGGAGGCAGGGCGGGAGCTGGGGGGGGAGGGGACACAGCCGAGGGTAGGATTGGGCAGACCGTAGGGGGGCTGCTCAGAGGCAGTAGCATGGGGGGGAGGCACGGTGGGAGCTGGGGGGTGGGACACAATCAGGGGGGATTGGGAAGACCGTAGGGGGGGCTGCTCAGAGGCTGTAGCATGGAGGGGGCAGTATGGGAACTGAGGGTAGAGGACACAGCCGGGGGGAGGGACTGGACAGACTAGGGGGGGCTGCTCAGAGGCAGTAGCATGGGGGGAGGCAGGGCGGGTCCTGGGGGGGAGGGGACACAGCCAGGAGGAGGACTTGGCAGACCTTAGGGGGGCTGCTCAGAGGCTGCAGCATGGTGGGGACAGGGCGGGAGCTGGGGGGGGGACACAGCCAGGGGGAGGGACTGGGCAGACCGTAGGGGGGGCTGTTCACA
Organism: Gopherus flavomarginatus; assembly: GCF_025201925.1. NCBI lineage: Eukaryota > Metazoa > Chordata > Testudines > Testudinidae > Gopherus > Gopherus flavomarginatus. Next base: position 2,114,957 of record NW_026114611.1, read on the forward strand.
GTCAGTAGCATGGGGGTGTTGGTGTCACTAGGCATAAATCGAGGCCTTAGTGAACCAAAGCTCCTCCATGTTGAACTCTACTTGATCTAGAAAGCCAGCAGCTGTGAAATGAAATGTGTAACAGTAAGTTATCAGTTGCAGCACAGCTAAAACCGGTCTAAAGCAGTGGTGATAAGGCCTGTGCACCTTTAGCAGAAGGACAAGATAACTTACAGAAGGAAAACTTACTAACGAGCTGCCGCGGCCAAGATTACATAATGCGCCTGTGCTTACATAACTGCTACGGGGGAGGAAGGAGAAGGGGGAGGGAAGAAAGAAGAAAGAGAAAAAAAATTATAACAAGGGTTATAACAAAAACTTCCCTCCACCCAAATGTAAAAGTATCTTGTCTTCTGATTGGTCTTCTGGTCAGGTGTCCAGTTCCCTGCTTGTAACCCTTTACAGGCAGAAGAGACATTAACCCTTAACAATCTGTTAATGACACTCTCACAGAGCTGGGAGGTGAACCCAGTGCCCCACTCCCGGGGGAACGAGAGGGGGCCAGTCCCCTCGCAGAGTTGGGGATGGAAGGCTGCGCCCCTCCCCCACAGGAACCGCCACTCCCTAGTCCCCTCGCAGAGCTGGGGAGGGAGGGCAAATCCTCGCCACCGCAGCAATGGCCGATCCCTAGTCCCCTGGCAGAGCTGGGGAGGGAGGGCAAAGCCCTGCCACCGCAGCAATGGCCGATCCCTAGTCTCCTGGCAGAGCCGGGGAGGTAACCCAGCGCCCTGCCCCCGCTTGAACGGCCGCTCCCCAGTACCCTCACAGAGCCGGGGAGGGAAGGCAGTGGCCCAGCCTCGCATGAATGGCAGGAGCCACAGTCCCTTTGCAGAGCTGGGGAAGGAACCTAGCACCCAGCCCCCGCAGGAACAGTGGCTCCCCAGTCCCCTGGCAAAGCTTGGCAGGGAACATAGCTCCCCGCCCAAGCAGAGATGGGTAGGGAACCCAGCGTCCCAGCCCCGCTGGAATGGCTGCTGCACAGTCGCATTGCAAAGCTGAGAAGGGAAATGGCCGCAGCCCAGTCCCCTGCCAGAGCCATGGAGGGAAGGAAACACCCCACCCCCGCAGGACTGGCCGCTCTCCAGTCCCCTGGCAGAGCCGGGGAGGGAACCCAGTGCCCAACCCCTGCAGGAACGATTGCTGCCTAGTCCCCTCACAGAGCTGGGAGGTGAATCCAATGCCCCGTCCCTGCAGGAACGGCCGCTCCCCATTCCCCTCGCAGAGCTGGGGAGGGAAGGCAACACCTCGGCCCCGCAGGAACGGCCGCTCCCCATTCCCCTCGCAGAGCTGGGGAGGGAACCGAGTGCTCCACCCCCGCTGGAAAGGCCACTCCCCAGTCCCATTGCAGAACTGGGGAGGGAACCCAGCGCCACACCCCTGTAGGAATGGCCATTCCCCACTCCCATCGTGGAGCTGGGGAGGGAACTTTGCGCCCCGCCCCCACAGGGACGGCCGCTCCCCAGTCTCCTGTCAGAGCTGGAGAGGGAACCCAGTGCCCCACCCACGCAGGAACGGCCGCTCTCCAGTCGCCTCGCAGAGCTGGGGAGGGAAAGCAGCATCCCGTCCCCGCTGGAATGGCGTCACCGCAGTCCTCTCGCAGAGGTAAAGAGGGAAGGCAGCGCCCCATCCCCGCAGGAACAGCCTCTCCCCACTCCCCTTGCAGAACTGAGAGGGAACCCAGCGCCCCGTCCGACCAGGAACGGCCGCTCTCCAGTCTCATAGACTCATAGACTTTAGGGTCAGAGGGGACCAATATGATCATCTACTCTGACCTCCTGCACAAAGCAGGCCACAGAACCCTACCCATCCACTTCTATAACAAACCCCTAACCTATGTCCTAGTCACTGAAGTCTTCAAATTGTGGTTTGAAGATATCAAGCTGGAGAGAATCCACCAGAAAGTGACCCATGCCTCATGCTGCAGAGGAAGGCGAAAAACCTCCAGGGCTTCTGCCACTCTGCCCTGGAGGAAAATTCCTTCCCGACCCCAAATATGGCGATCAGCTAAACCATGAGCATGTGGGGAAGACTCACCGCCAGCACCCAGGAAAGAATTCTCTGCAGTAACTCAGATCCGATCCCATCCAACATCCCATCACAGACCACTCGGCATACTTATCTGCTGATAATCAAAGATCAATTGCCAAAATTAAGCTATCCCATCATACCATCCCTTCCATAAACTTATCAAGCTTAGTCTTAAAGCCAGATATGTCTTTTGCCCCCAGTACTCCCCTTGGAAGGCTGTTCCAGAACTTCACTCCTCTAATGGTTAGAAACTTTCGTCTAATTTCTAGTCTAAACTTCCTAGTGTCCAGTTTATACCCATTTGTTCTTGTGTCTACATTGGTACTAAGTTTAAATAATTCCTCTCTCTCCCTAATTAATTCCTTTCCCTCCCTAATTCCTCGCAGAGCTGGTGAGGGAAGGCAGCGCCCTGCCCTCGCTAGAACGGCAGCTCCCCAGTCCCCTCGCAGAGCTGGAGAGTGAACCCAGCACCCCACTCCCAGAGGAACAACAGCTGCCCAGTCCCCTCACAGAGCTGGGGAGGGAACACAGTGCCTTGCCCCCACAGGAATGGCCACTCCCCAATTTCCTGGCAGAGCTTGGGAGGGAACAAAGTGCCCCACCCCTGCAGGAACGGCGGCTCCCCAGTCCCCTCGCACAGCTGGGAAGGAACCCAGCAACCCGCCCCCGCAGGAACGGCCGCTCCCCAATTTCCTGGCAGAGCTTGGGAGGGAACAAAGTGCCCCGCCCCCGCAGGAACGGCCGCTCCCCAGTCCCCTCGCAGAGCTGAAGTGGGAAGGCAGCGCCCCGTCCCCGCAAGAATGGCCGCTCTCCAGTCCCCTGGCAGAGCTGGGGAGGGAACCCAGCGCCTCGCCCCTGCAGGAACGGCCGCTCCCCAGTACCATTGCAGAGCTGGAGAGGGAGCCCAGTGCCCTGCCCCTGTAGGAACGGCAGCTCCCCAGTCTCCTGGCAGAGCTGGGTAGGGAACACAACGCCTGGCCCCCGCAGGAACGACCACTCCCCAGTCCCCCTGCAGAGCTGGGGATGGAAAGCAGCGCCCCACCCCCCTGGAATGATGGCCCCACAGTCCACTCGCAGAGGTGAGGAGGGAACGTAGCACCCGCCCCTGCAAGAACGGCCTCTCCTGACTCCCCTCGCAGAGCGAGGAGGGAAACTAGCGTCCCGCCCCCGCTGGAACGGCCGCTCCCCAGTCCCCTCGTAGAGCTGAGGAGGGAAGGCAGCGCCCTGCCCCAGCAAGAACGGCTGCTAGAGAGTCCCCTAGGAGAGCTGAGGAGGGAACACAGCGCCCCACCCCCACAGGCATGGCCGCTCCCTTGTCCCCTGTCAGAGTTCATCAACTATTAACGAAAACTAGGATTGATAAGTCATATTCTTTGTAATATCAGGATGGTGGAATGGTCTAAAGTGCTAGTTATTCGACTTTTTTTTTCTAAACCCTTGGGTGTTCTGGTCTCTGCATGGAGACGTGGTTTCACATCCCACTCCTGATATTATCATTAATTCTATTCGGAGAAAATGGCCTCACTTCAATCTCCTTTGGAACAATAGAACCCCATTTGCTTAGCTTTTCTATTCCAGTAGCTGTGAGAGAAGCTCCAAACCAGGGGGAAACAGGGCCTGTTCTCTCGACCCATCAGTTTTTGTCTTCCTTCATTCCAAGCCATTTTCTCAAATACATCCGTATTTCCCACACTTTTATGAAACTTTAGGGTCATCATTTAATTGCCACACAACTGTACTTATGAAGTGAAGTGAAACACATTTTTTGGATATTCTTGCAGAAGAGTTTTGTTTTCTGACCTGGAATTGAACAGGGGCTACCCGAGGGGGACAATGCTGCTCCCTTTTCTTGACTCATCCAAAAAACATTAGTGTGTGGTGCCCTTTGTTTCCCTGTTCTTCAAACACCTGTCGGGGTGGCCAAGGGAGACTTGGTCCTGACTCTCAGGGTCACTCCCTGCCCTACCTTTCTATATGATTCTGTTGTGTGGGTTTGTGCTGTGTCGTTGTCCCACACTGAGCTGTTTTGCACAGTGTCACTTTGCACTCTGATGCATTGTTTCGTGTTGTATGGTTTTTGCACTGGCTTGTGTTGCGTTGGTTTGAGCTGAGCTCTTTTGCAGTGCGTCATTTTGCCCCATGGGGCGTTCATTTGCATGGTGCTGAATTGTCGGGCTTTGCACTCCTACGTGTTGTCACTTTGTGCTGTGGAATGTCAGTTCACGCTGAATTGTTAGATGTTAGATTGGGGAGTTTCCACTTTTGTTGTTGTTTATATTACATTGCGATGGCATAGAATTATAGAGCTGTACAGCTGCAAGGGCCCTGGAGAGGTCATGAAATCCAGCCCTCTCTGCTAAAGCAGAGCCAAGCAGAGACGATGCATTGGGGGCATGTGGGATCAACTGCCTACAGCAGCCGGCCCAGGCAGGGAGCAGAAGGAGGGAACCAGAGCCAGAGCAGGTTGTCTATGGGACCAAGTATATGCAGAGTATCCTTGACAGAGGTTTGTTCAACCTGTTCTTAAAGACCTCCGAGGACAGTGACTCCACAGACACCCTTGGGAGCCTATTCCAGAGCTTAACTACCCTCAGAGTTAGAAAGCTGTTCCCAACATCTAACGTGAATCTCGCTGGCTGCAGATTAAGCCCATTACTTCTTGTCCTACCATCAGTGGACATGGAGACCAATTGATCATTGTCCTATTTATAAAGACCAAACTTGTCCCTCTGCAATCATCCAGTAAATGGTTACTATCCTCTCTTCTTGCCTAGGGTACAATGGAAGAGGAGAAAATACTCTCTTAACATAGGATGCAAATGTCAGTTTGTTCTCTCTTCATGTTTTACTGAAGCTCAGAGAGAGGAAGAAACATGACCTGCCAAAGAGCACAGAGAGTTTGTTTCATTTTGATCTGTGACTATTACCAGAAGAGTGACACCTAAGGTCTGTTGCGACCACCCACCATGGGGCTTGAATTTGTGATGGTGGGATTAAGAGCATCATGCTCTACCAACAGAGCTACCTAGATTTAAAGTCAGTCAACTGCCCAGTTGCAATGTAGAAGGAGCCTGAGGGTGTTTATTTGTGAGCTGAGGTTCCCTGTCTGACATTTACCTTCTTTCCTGGTTTGTTGTGTCTCCAGTAAGCAAACTGGAGCTGTCACAAGGCTGGTTAGATGCTGCTTTCTAGACCAGAGAGCTGGGGTTGATTTAGCATGCTGCTGCCATCAGCTGGTCATAGTAACCAGGGCAGGAGGTCGGAATTTAGGATTCTCCCACCAAGGGGAGGAGCTGTTGGACTCATCTAGTGGGGGAGAGACTGAAAAAGTTTCTCGGTTCCCAGGGAGGGGGCAGACAAGCTGGTGCCACACACACATTTTCACAGGGAATCAGGCCCCCCCTTGGCAAAAACTCAAAAGAAGCCCAGACCCAGGAGTGTCAGAGAAGAGAATCACTGTTTGCTTTAAGAGATGGGTGACGGAAACCTGCAGGTCCTTAGATCCCTCCAGCACCTGATAGAACCATTTGTGGGGAAAGTCTGGGGAAGCCAAGGAGAGGGAAAAAGGCCTTGCAGCTGTTGTGCAATCACCATGCTCTCAGCAGAAGGGTCCGGGGAGCTCTGCTCTCAGAACACACAAGATGGCAAAGTTCAGAGCCCTGTTGCACGGAGTCAGACTGTGATCAGCTCACAGTGAGAGGAAGCAACACCCCTCCCTTGGTCTCTATGCCAGAGCTCCTATCATCTGAGTGTCCTTCCTGCAAGAGTCGGCTGCTGAGAGGGCTGCGATGGGGTAAATGAAGACAGAGGAGGATTGTTCCTCCTGGGTTTTTTTTTTGCGTAGCTCTGTGATCCTGCTGGAGGAAGCATCCTTAGAGTTTATTTCAGTGGCTTGTGTTGGGCTGAGGTTGTGACCCTGAGTACAGGGGTTCCTGTACTCTCTGTTCTTAACCCCTCAGGGAGTGGAGAATGGAGTACTGTCAGAAAGTGGATAGAAAGTAGCCTAAGAAAGTGTAGCATAAGTGAGAAAAAAAAACAACATTTTCAGCTCTGTGGTGGTCTAGTGGTTTGGATTTGGCACTTTCACTGCCAAGGCCTGGGTTCAGTTCCCCATCAGGGAAAAATGACTTTAATTAAAAAAAGCTTCAGTTATTCTTCACTTGCAATGTAAATAAATCTGTGGCTGTTTCCAGATTCCCCCATCTTCCCAGTGTCTCCATGGCAGGGCTGGCTCCAGGCACTGGGGATGGCCAATGGAATGGGGAGGCTTCTGTGGCTATTGGGTCCTCTCAGTCCCCCTTGGAGGGAAAGACTCACTGCCAAAAGTGGCAGAGGTAGAGCTGCTCCTGATGGCAGCTTTTTTATTTTTTTTTCTGCTTTGGGTGGCAAAAATGCTGGATCTGGCCCTGCTCCATGGAAGACAATTTGTTAAATCCCAGATGAGTGGAGTTAAATCAGTTCTCATCCTGAGTCCTTAGGGCTTAATCCTGAGGATATTGTCCCATCATGGGGCCATTTCCCTCCTCTCTTTCATACAGAAGTACAATTTTCCTTGCACAGCCACAGGAACAGCAAGATCTTTCTCTGTCCCTTGTGCAAAGCAGGGGGCCAAATTCCATGGAAACAATGGATGAGTTGGGGCCCTGGGCACATCCAGCCCTGGCAGTGAGATGTTCCCTCCCCTCTTTCTTTATGCTCCTGTTGTTATTTCATGGATTGTCTGGGATGGGGGAAAAGCTGAGTTCACTCCAGGTGGTGGGTAAAAAGGACCCTCAAAGTCTCAGGACCCAACCCCTGCTACCAGGATCGCTGAGGTGCTGGGGATTTGATTAGGAAAGGGACTATGTGAATTGTCAAGGTGGGGAATGAATAACAATCTACAACCAGATCCACCTCATTAACCACTGACACAGGCTAATCCTGCTGCAGCTAGAAGGGAAACTAGGAGTGATTCTTTGCTGTTCAGCCATGGAAACAGTGACCCAATTGCACCGCAGTGAATGTGCTGGGGAAAGTTGGACTTCACAGGCAGGTGGAAACACCTAGAACTCCGCAGCCCACTTCTGCCACCAGGGTGAGGTGTTGAGCTGCTCACAGCATCCCCCACCATGACCTTACAGCAGGGGATTGCAGCACCCCCACCACCCAATGCAGGGGAGAGGGCTGAGTGTATCTCTGCCCCCTGAGTCCACGGCACAAACTCTCTCTGCCCCACACATAGAATCTTGCCCTGCTGCAAAGTGACTCCTATGAACAAGTAACCTCCAGGAGAGCAGGCCTGGTCCTCAGAGAGGGGAATGGGCTTCTCGTGAAGCTTATAGGTCACTGGATGCAGTGAAAACAGGAGGGCTCTGAGTGTAACCCCTAGCAAGCACAGCCCATCTGGGCATGTAGCTCAGTGGTAGAGCCCATGCTTTGCATGTATGAGGCCCTGGGTTCAATCCCCAGGTTCATTTTTTCACCTTGCTGCTTTGCTCATGCCCAGAGGGGATGTGGCCCACCAGTCTCCCTGCACCAGTTTCAGTCCTGCTCAGTGAGGGGCAAGTGCCAATTGCATGGAAGGTCTGAGGGGTTTCTGCTCCAAAGTCACCTTGGTACATTTAAGATTCCCTCTCGCTGTGCTGCTTGGGACAAGGGTAGATGAGAAGGGCGAATCCTCCAGCACTGGAGGGAAAGGTCCCATCTGCTCAGACTGAGAGGCAAGGAAACAGAGGGGCAGTCAGTGCTCGGACAGGCGAGAGGTCAGTGATGTACACCCAACAAGGGACACTGTCATTTTGAGTATCACAGGGGTAGCTGCGTTAACTAGGATTTGTAAAAAGCGAGAGTCCTGTGGCACCTTATAGACTAAAAGATGTAAAGGAGCATAAGCTTTGAGGGGTGAATCCCCACTTCATCGAATGAATGTAGTGGGAATTCTGTGCCTGGCTAGCCAACTACAAAAGCAATTTCTCCTCCCTTGGCGTTCACACCTCAGCTGCTAGAAGAGGGCCTTATCCTCCCTGATTGAACTAACCTCCTTATCTCTACACTGATTCTTACCTGCATATTTATACCTGCTCCTGCAAATTTCTGCCACGTTCATCCGACGAAGCAGGTATTCACCCACGAAAGCTTATGCTCCAATACGTCTGTTAGTCTATAAGGTGCCACAGGACTTTATGTCTTTTTGAGGTGAGTGCAGCTTGCTTGGGAGGTGCTGACGATGGATAGAAAAAAGGCTGGAGTCAATGATAGATGAGACCACAGAAGGGGAAGGGGAATGGGAGCCCCACAGAAGGTCGTGGGTGCTCTGATGCCCCAGTTATTGCACCCTGGCCTGTCGTAGAGAGAGAAAAGACACCAAGGGACCCAGCCCCCCTAACAGTGATCCCATGGACAAGAACCTGGTTGGGAGTGGGGTGAAGGTTCCCTCTGAGCAAAGTGGAGCTGAAATCCCTCAGTGTCCTGGAATTTAAGCAATGGAAGCTTCAAACCCTGCACGGGTGTGGGCTGAGGTGCATCAGCAGAAGGTTGGGCTGGACAGAGGCGGCAGGTTTGTATAATTTTTGGTGGTGCCCAGAATGGGACCAAGTCCTGACCCACCGCCCAACACACCTGCCTAAGGCTCTGGGAGGGAGTTTGGGTGTGAGAGGGAGAGGGGCTGGGATCTGGGAGAGAGTTTGGGTGCAGGGTCTGGGCTCAGTAAGGGGGTTGAGGTGCAGGAGGGTGTGCAAGGAGCAGGGCCCTGGAAGGAGTTTGGGTGCAGGTGTGGGGTCTGGGTTGGGGGTACAGGAGAGGATGAAGGGTGCAGCATTTACCTCGGGCAGCTCTCAAAAGAAACCTGCACCCCCCTCTGGCAGCAGCCCCTAAGTGGGAGGGCTGGGTGCATCTCTGAGCACTGCTGCCCACAGACTCCAGCCCTGCAGCTCCCATTGCCACAGTTGGCTCTTGGGGCGGGAACAGAATGTGGAGACCCCCCACACACAGTTGTTCTTCCCACAGATGGGGGGCAGCAGGGGATCTCCCCTGTTTGGAGGAATCTCTCTGGGCCCCACTGTTAGGTCTCCATCCTTTTTCCCCTTAACCACGTACACCCCTCCCCTCCCCATTATCAATGTTTTAGAGTGACCCCTCCCTCCGTTTGTAGGATACAGATTCTCTGTGACAGAGACTGACTGCGGCTCCTCTCTGCATGGCCCCAGTGGGGAAGGAAAGAGACTGGGGGGGGGGGCAGAGAAGATGGGCAGAAGGAGTCAAATGGGGCTAAACCAGAATAGAGGAGATTTTCTTCCTGTTAAAACGTACTGGAGTCTCATCACTGAAAAGCCACATCTTGAATTAGGTTTGAACCAGCTGCTTTTCAATTACCAGGCAAAGGTGTGAACCACAGAGACTGAGAACTGCCTGCTTCCCAAATCCATCTAAACAGCATCTGCAGTGGTGCAATTGGTTAGTGCAGAAGGGCAAGCTGCTGGGATTGTAAATTCAAGTCTTATCTGGAGCCCTGGATTCTGTTCCCCATGTACCTTCCCCAGCGTGTTCCTCTTACCTGTGTAGTTTGCTTTGCCTAATTCCCGTGGAAAGTGCCCTGCTAGGAAAAGAACAGTAAGTTCCAAAATGTGGCAGTAGGTGCCCAGCTTGGAAACATCCCCCCTGTGCTGCCATTAGTTCCAGTAGGCTGTTCACTGGCAGGGCAAATCGATTTCTTTGCTGCTGAGAAAGCTGCCAGGACAGGTCTGTGGGCACCAGAGCTCCCTGCATCTTCCAGCACACCCCTGGCTCCTTCCCTGCCCCAGTCACCGATGTAGGAGGGTCCTACATGCACGGAGCCGAAAGCTTTACCAAGTCTTCTTAGTGCAGTTGACAGTGTGTCAGTCTCATAATCTGAAGGTCATAAGTTTAAGCCTCAGAGGTAATAATGGCTTTTGCTCCCTGCTTCAGATTTTCCAAAGGAAATCAGAGAAAAGAAACTAGAGGAGAGTGGTTTCTAGACACCCTCCCACCCATCTAACAAACACACGCACACAGAGACTTTTCTATGGCATTATCTTTTCCTTCTCTGTGCCATTTGTATTCTCCATAGAGCAAAATAAAACAAAAACATGCAAGTCCAAGCCTAATACAGCGTGAAACTCAATACAGATCAAGTCTCACCCTCAGAGATCTTCCAATACTCTTCTTTCGCAGACTAGACTTATTTCTTGTCTGGGCCCAATCTTTTCACCAGGTATAGTCCTTGTTCCAGCTCAAGGTAGCTAGGGGATTTCTCATGACTGCAGCCACCTTTCTTCTGTTCCATCCCTTATACAGCTTTGCTACAAGGCAGGAATCTTTTGTCTCTCTGCTGGGGAAAAGCCCCAGGTTTAAGATGGATTCCTGTACCACGTGACATGGTCACATATCCTGGGAGACCCCAAACCTTCATTCTTCCTGGCCTGACTCACAGATGGTGCAGGACAGAGCCATCTCCAGTCAATTGTTCTCGTTAATGGGAGCCATCAAGAGTCCAAACCACTATTAATGGCCCACACTTTGCATCATTACAACAGGACCTCAGAGTTATATTTCATATTTATAGTTTCAGATACAGGAATTATCGGTTCATACAAATAGGATGAACACACGCAGTAGATTATAAGCTTTGTAATGATACCTTACACGAGACCTTTTGCATGAAGCATATTTCAGTTACTTTATATTCACACTCATTAGCATATTTTCATAAAATCCTATGGAGTGCAACATCACAGCAGGGAAAGGGTTTTTCTGTGGCATCTGGGAGCAGTTGAGTTTCATGTTCAGGCTGTGGTATGAGTTCCTCCAGGTTTCTCGTAAGCACACAGGGACTTTAGTGGGTGCTCTCGATATAGGAATGGCCTAGATATGCTATAGTGATGGCAATTGCATTTTCCTTTTTATTTTTTTTGTATTTCCAATGACATTTCTGTATAACTGTATTTTCTCCTGGATTTGATATTTAACTAAAGAAAGAATAAGGCCTCAGGGCGCCAGATGGAGGAGCAGGCTGGGGCTAGGACTGCTAAGAAAGCAAGAGTAGCAAGTTTTCTGTATTGTTTCCTGCCCTCATTTTCATGACTAATTTCTCTTCTGCATGAAATTTGCCATTTGGACATGTGAGCCTGGCTAGTTCAGTTGGTAGAGCATCAGGCTTTTAATCTGAGGGTCTAAGGTTCAAGTCACTGGTCAATGAAAAAGACAGTTTTTCCCTTTAATATCCTCCAAGATCTTCAGAAGGTATGTCTTGAGGACTCTCCGTGACTTCAGCTTCTCCTTTCCAGGACTTGGCCTTTCCTAGGAAGGGCCATGTATTGCCTAGGACTGAAGGGGCAACTTCCTCACATGCCCACTGGCCTCTCAGTCTGGATTAAGAAAGGCCTCTGGGAGCTGCAGCAAACTGCTGCATGACAACTTGGTGAGCAAATGCAGGGTTGCTCACACAGGGTCATCCTTACCAGAACTCAGCAGAGGTCTGGGTGTTCCCTATTGGTCCCATGGTGCAAGGGCCAGCACTCGGGACTTTGAATCCTGCAATCTGAGTTGAAGTCTCAGTGGGGTCTGAGAGCAATTCCTGTGGCACCTAACCCTACTGGGTCTTCCAAGGCTCTGTCTTGCTTTCTCAAAGGCCATGAAAGTCTATCTTTTGCCCACTAGCTGTTGTAACTTGAGCACAAGAGGGGATGTTTGATCCAGAAGCCTGGCTGTGCCTGGAATCCTGTAGGTAGGGATGGGAGCTGCATTTCCTCTGAGTCCTGAAGCTGGGCTACAGCCTGGCCTAGGAGGCAGCCCTATTGGTTGACCTGCTGGCCCAAAATCACTTGGGCAGTGTTGGTGTCCCCAGGAATGCTGAAGGGCCTGAGGAAGAGAGGCTCAATACTCCTCCCTATCAGTCAGGGCGGAAGAGGAGGGCTGCAAGAGTGGGCAGGCTGATGAGCGGGGCCTTCTAGCATTTGGTTGGGGACGAGGTGGGGTCCGCGAACTGGGAGAAGCGGTTGCTGGCCTGTGAGGAAAGGCTCAGCCAGTGGCATAAGTGGACCTTATCATTAGCCTACAAAGTTGTGATGCTTCCACTTCCTGTGGGGCAATAGGACGTCCCTACCTAGTCAGGAGACATGTGGCTTTTCTGCCGTATTAGAAGGGGGGTTGGGTCTGGTGGGCTTTGAAGCCTTGTACGGCTCTACTTTTTTGTGTTTCAATTTTCAGTGGTGGCTGAGCTGGAGGGCAGGTCAGGCCCGAGGGAAATGGTGGGGCAACCACAAAGAACGCAACTGACTCTTCCGATATGGTTGTATTGTTTTTACCCCACTGGGTGCAGCACTGGGTATGGGATGGCTGATGATGAGGGAAGGGGGAGGCTCCCCCTCTAGTGTTCTACTCTCACCTTACACCCTACATGATTTTCAGTGGGTGGCTAGGTGGAAGGTGCTTGCAGGATGGCTTCATCCGCAACAGTGGCTGCCCTTACAGCAGCGGCGGCCACAGCAGCTAGCCCTCCTCGTCCTTTGGCTCAATCTGAACAGAGGTCAATGTACCACTGGGTGAGACAGGCCAATTTTAGGGAGCTTCCTCTGAAGGTGAGCAACTGTTCCCAGAACTTACTGACAGGCACTTTAAAGTATTTGCAAATGTGCATGTCCGGCATGTGCAGAGCAAAGGCTGCCCAGGGGCAATGTGTCAGGCTCTGGAACCACTTGAGACAATGGACCATCTTCAGCCACCAGGTGACCCAGGATCTAAGGCAGGAATGGGTTGAGGAAGCAAGTCAAGCTGAGCAAGGCAGCCAAAATTCATCTTGCCTTCGTGGGCGCTCACAATGATGCCATTTTTGTGTGCCAGGGCTGACAAAAACACCCCAGACAGAGAAGCAGCAGGCCAAAAAAGCAGCAGGGGTATTCTGTCTGCTATCCAAGATCCATAAACCTGGAAATCCTGGAAGCCCCATCATTTCAGGCAATGGCACCCTGACAGCAGGATAGTCTGGCTATGTAGACTTCCTCCTCAGGCCCTATGCTACCAGCACTCCTAGCTATCTTCGAGATGCAACTGACTTCCTGAGGAAACTACAATCCATTGGTGATCTTCCAGAAAACACCATCCTGGCCAGTATGGAGGTAGAAGCCCTCTACACCAACATTCCACACAAAGATGGACTACAAGCTTTCAGGAACAGTATCCCCGATAATGTCACGGCAAACCTGGTGGCTGAACTTTGTGACTTTGTCCTCACCCACAACTATTTCACATTTGGGGACAATGTATACCTTCAAGTCAGCAGTGCTGCTACGGGTAATCGCATTGCCACATAGCATGCCAACATTTTTATGGCTGACTTAGAACAACACTTCCTCAGCTCTCATCCCCTAATGCCCCCACTCTACTTGCCCTACACTGATGACATCTACATCATCTTGACTCATGGAAAAGAAAACCCTTGAGGAATTCCACCATGATTTCAACAGTTTCCATCCCACCTACAATGTCAGCCTGGACCAGTCCACACAAGAGATCCACTTCCTGGACACTACTGTGCTAATAACCAATGGTCACATAAACACCACCCTAACCTGGAAACATACTGACCGCTATACTTACCTACGTGCCTCCAGCTTTCACCCAGACCACATCACACAATCCATTGTCTACAGCCAAGCTCTAAGATACAACCACATTTGCTCTAACTCCTCAGACAGAGACTAACACCTACAAGATCTCTATCAAGCGTTCTTACAAGTACACTACCCACCTGCTGAAGTGAAGAAACAGATTGACAGAGCCGGAAGAGTACCCAGAAGGCACCTACTACAGGACAGGTCCAAGGAAGAAAGTAATACAACCCCACTAGCCATCACCTTCAGTCCCCCAACTAAAACCTCTCCAGTGCATCATCAAGGATCTACAACCTATCCTGAAGGATAATCCCTCAATGTCACAGATCTTGGGAGACAGGCCAGTCCTTCCTTACAGACAGCCCCCCAACCTGAAGCAAATACTTACCAGCAACCAAACAACATAAACACTAACCCAGGAACCTATCCTTGCAACAAAGCCCGTTGCCAACTCTGTCCACATATCTATTCAGGGGACACCATCGTAGGACCTAATCACATCAGCCACACTATCAGAGGTTCATTCACCTGCATATCTACCAATATGATATATGCCATCATGTGCCAGCAATGCCTCTCTGCCACGTACATTGGCCAAACCAGACAGTCTCTACATAAAAGCATAAAAGGACACAAATCAGACATCAAGAATTATAACATTCAAAAACCAGTCAGAGAACACTTCAATCTTCCTGGTCACTTGATTACAGACCGAAAAGTCGCAATATTACAACAAAAAACCTTCAACAACAGACTCCCACAAGAGACTGCTGAATAGGAATTAATTTGCAAAGTGGACACCATTAATTTAGGCTTGAATAAAGCCTGGGAGTGGATGGGTTATTACACAAAATAAAAATATTTCCCCATGTTTATTTGTCCCCCTACTGTTACTCACACCTTCCTGTCAACTGTTGGAAATACACTACAAAAGGTTTTTTCTCCTGCTGACAATAGCTCACCTTAACTGCTCACTCTTGTTATAGTGTGTATGACAACACCCATTTTTTCATGTTCTCTGTGTGTGTGTGTGTGTATCTATATCTATATCTCTTCCTGCTGTATTTTCCACTGCAAGCATCCGATGAAGTGGGTTTTAGCCCATGAAATCTTATGCTCAAATAAATTTGTTAGTCTCAAAGGTGCCACAATTACTCCTTGTTCTTTTTGCAGATAAATTAATGGAGGTTAAGTCCATGAATGGCTGTTAGCCAGGATGGGTAAGGAGTGGGATCCCTAGCCTCTGTTTGTCAGAGGGTGGAGATGGATGGCAGAAGACAGATCACTTGATCATTATCTGTTAGGTTCAGTCCCTCTGGGGCACCTGGCATTGGCCACTGTTGGCAGATAGGATATGGGGTTGGATGGACCTTTGGTCTGACCCAGTATGGCCATTCTTATGTTCTTATGAAGGGAGGGGCAGAACACTGCAACAGAGTTTCTGTAGTGTAGTGGTTATCATGTTTGCTTAATATGCAAAAGGTCCCTGGTTTAAAACCAGGCAGAAACATGATGGCTTCCTTTTCCCAGCTCCTACTGGCCTGTCCCTGCTGTTGTAGGAGCAGCAGTGATTTCTATGCAATGTATAACCTGTATGCTCAATAGGTGTGTTATACTTCTCTCCTCTCCCTCTCTGAATACCTGTGAAGTCATTTTCCCCCTCCTGGAATGCTTGTGGGATGAATGGGCTGGTTGAACAGCTAGAAGAGCAGAAGAGCTTCCAGGTAGACAAGGTGTCTGGGACTCTGATTAGGCAGCACTCACACACCCAGAGCATGGACACTGCCCAAGGTGGAGTGTGACCAACAAGATACAGCCAAGTCATCTCTAGTCACAGGCCATTAGGTGCAGGTCCTTAAAAGGAGAAGGGGCCACATGCTCAAAAGTCACTCACAAGCTTGTACCTCCAGTGAATGCCCTTTGCCCGGATTGCCTGGCCAGTGGTTCTCTGCGTTGTATTTCATTGTGCCTCAGGAAGACTTACCTTCCTCGCACTGTCCATAGCTGCACTGTGGGACACTTACCTTGCAGAATCCTGACATCTCCAGTGCTGTGTCTGTCCTGGGAGCATGAGTATGCAAGTGTGAGTGTGACACCCCCGCTTCTTCTTTTGAGCTTAGCTATCAGTATTATAAATAGGCTGCTTTCTGCCAAACTCTGGTGGGTCATTAGTCCTCCCTACGCTTACTAGCTGGCCCAATTTTGGGTAACAGCTGCGATAAGCTCAACCCCTGCAGGACAGAGGGTGGTGAAATGAGCTGGGAAAAAGCCTTAGCATCAGCAGGTGAAAGCTAGAGGACCTTGGCCAGTAACCTTTTGAAGCCTTGTGGCTTAGTCTCCTCTGCCCTTGGAGGTTGGCCTATGGCCGGCCGGCTCTTCCTGCTGGCTTCCTTTGTGTGACTTACCAAAGGAGGGAGTGAGGCAGGAATGGGGCAAAAGAGGAAAGTCGAGCTGAGGAAGGCAGGGCAGAAGCTAAGCCCATTTGTTCTGCAAAGCCTGCAAAGCCTGGGAAGGTGCAGTTGGCTGCTGGGAGGTAGAATCCTGTGCCTACCTCTTGGCTTCCCAGGGATGGCTACTTGCATCCCAGGAGAAGAAGGATGGTTCTGGGTGAAAAAAAAACAAGCAAAGCTCTGGGAGGAAATTTGGGTGTGGGATGCAGGCTCTGCGCTGGGGGAGTGGGTTGGGGTGCAGGAGGGGTGGCGCTTACCCCGGGCACTGCAGCTCCCGAAGTGACTGGTACACACAACCCTGCGGCAGCAGGTCCTAGGTGGGCTGTGCCAGGGGGTCTCTGTGTGCCGCTTCCTACAGGCGCTGCCCCCAGAGCTCCCATTGGCTGCAGTTCCTGGCCAATGGGGGCTGTGGAGTTGGTACTTGGGGCAGGGGCAATGAATGGAGACACTCCCCCCGCCCCAGGGAATGCCGGGACATGCTGGCCATTTCTGGGAGTGACACGGAGGGACGGAGGCAGTGTGGGCAGGGAGCCACCTTAGTGCTGCTGGCACATCTCTGCACACCCATTAGGGGAGGGGGGCAGAGGTTGTCCATGTGCTGCCTGGGGTAGGGGCAGTGCACAGAGCTGCCTCCCCTCCCGGGTCTATTACAGGAGGGGAGGGGGGTCTTTTGGCCTGTAAGGTGCAGCAGGTCGGACTAGATGATCACATTGGTCCTTTCTGACCTTAAAGGCTCTGAGTCTAAAAGGGAGAGGGAAGTAAAGGAAGTTTTAAAAAAAAATAAACCAAACATTGTAATACCAGGATAACTCCACCTGCTCATTGTCTAGTCCCACCCCTTTCTTCCTCCATTGTGTGTTGAATGACCTGCAGAACATTGATTCTCTCATTCCATTGATAAACTGATACAATGTGACTGAAATTAAACTAATTCCCAGCAGAGAAAACATCACATTACTGCACTGGCTGAGAATCAAACCCTGGTCAACTGTTTGGAAGATAGCTATGCTCACCACTATACCACCAACACATTTGTTTAAAGTGCCCCTTATGCTTGCCCAATGAGGCTAGACAAGCATTGAGGAGATTTTCTGCCCATTAAAATGAACTGGATTCTCATCACTAAAAAAAACCACCTCCATCTTCACTTGGTTTGAACCATCAGCTTTTCAATTAGCCACCAAAGTTGTTAATCACAGGGTATGTCTACACTACGGGATTATTCCGGTTTTACAGAAACCAGTTTTTGGAAACAGATTGTATAACGTCGAGTGCATGCGGACACACTAAGCACATTAGTTCGGCGGTGTGCGTCCATATACCGAGGCGAGTGTCAATTTCCGCAGCGTTGCACTGTAGGTAGCTATCCCATAGCTATCCCATACTTTCTGCAGTTTCTCCCACCCATTGGAATTCTGGGTTGAGGTCCCAATGCCTGATGGGGCAAAAACAGTGTCGTGGGTGATTCCGGGTAAATGTCGTCACTCAGTCCTCCCTCCGTGAATGCAATGGCAGACCATCATTTCGCGCCCTTTTCCCTGGATTGCCTGGGCAGGCGCCATAGCACGACAACCATGGAGCCCGTTCAGCCTTTTTTCACCGTCACCTTATGACTACTGGATGGTGCTGACAGACGCGGTACTGCAGCGCTACACAGCAGCATCCCCTTGCCTTTTCAAGTTAGCAAAGATGGTTACCAGCCATACCGTCCCATCTGCTGCTTTGCAAGTTGACAATGACAGTTACCAGTTATACTGTACCGTCCGCTGCTGTCATGGGTTCTCCTGGCCGGCCTCGGTGAGGTCGGCCGGGGGTGCATGGACAAAAATGAGAATGACTCCCCAGGTCATTCCCTTCTTTGAGTTTTGTCTAAAGGGAGTGTCAGTCCTGTCTAGACTATCAGGCAAGCCTACTAAAAAACCAGAGAGTCAAACGGCCGCTAAGGGTCAGAGCCCCAGACAACCCGCAGAAATGATGAGCTGCATGCCATTCCAGGGCGTGCCCCTGCAACAACTCCACCTTTTGCTTCTCTCTTCCCCCATCCCTCCTGAGCTACCGTGGCAGTTATCTCCCTGTTTGTGTGATGAAGTAATAAAGAATGCAGGAATTTGAAACAACACTGACTATGTTGCCTCTGCAAGCAGAGCTCAAAGGGGGCCAATACCGCTGAATTGCGGCCACGCTAGCCCTAATCCGACATGGCAAATGCCTATTTCAGCACTACTCCCCTCGTCGGGGAGGAGTACAGATATCGGTATTAAGAGCCCTTTATATCGATATAAAGGGCTTCGTCGTGTGGACGGGTGCAGGGTTAATGCGATTTAATGCTGCTAAATTAGATATAAACACGTAGTATTGACCAGGCCGGAGAGAGCAGCAGGTTTTCCCTACTGTTTCCCAGTCTTGTTTTCTTAACTAGTTCTCCTCCACACCAAGTTGCTCTTTTACTTTGTGAGTCTGGCAAGCTCAGCTGGCAGAGCATCAGACTTTTAATTTGAAGGTCCAGGGGTCAAGTCCCTGGTCAGGTGATAAACTACTCCCCAAGATGTTAAACTGTTTCTCTGGGGTCCTCCTTGACATAGCTTGTTCTCTTCAGGATTTTCCCTTTCCTCAGAAGGGCCTTTTTGTGTGCGGGTTTGAAGGGGCAACTTCCTGACAGCCCCTCTGTCCTTGCAGCCTGGAGGAATAAAGGCCTCTGGGCATATAGCATGTTCCTTCCCTGCACACATACAAACACATAGAATATCCCTAGGAATTAGAATCACCTGCTGCTTTCTCCTGTACTGCTGGATCCCCAAATGACGATGCTCTTCAGCCTAAACGCATGTCCTTTCTTTTCCCAGTGCCCCTCAATCCCAAACTTCAGTCCCTCCTATGCACACTTCTTCTCACTCCCAACTAGAGCCTACTCCTCTGCACCCTTCTCCTCTGTCCCTACCCACAGCCCCCTCAATCCCAACCCACAGGCCCCTCCTATTCCCAGTGCCCCTCAATCCCAACCCACAGCTCCCTCCTTCCCTCCAGCAGCAGGTGCTTCAAACCCCCTCAGGAAGATTTTCTTGCAAGGTTTCGTGTATGAGTCTGCATGTGGATTTTACAATATGTTGGGTTGCTTGCCGAAATGATCACTTTTGCCTGGTGTTGGACTCCCAGTCTCCTTGTTATTAGGGCAGGAGAAATAAAGCGTTGTTATCCTTGTTGTGTAAATTGAGGGCTGCACAACTGTGCTCGGCAGACCCCAACTGAGGGACTCATGCTCAGTTCAATAGCACTTGCTAAGCAGGCGACAGAGGTTCAAAAGCCAAATGGGCCTGCGCCTGGGTCTTAATACTAAAATTTAGGGATTAGATCAGTGTTAGGACAGGGTGGCTGTGGAGGGATGAGTGAGAACATAGTGAGAATAGTGCCTTCTTATTTTCTCCCCTTTCCACCGAGGGTGGCAGGTGCACTCTACAGAGGCACCTCTGGGCTTGCACTGACTAAGGACAACAGCTGTGAGTGGAGTGCAGGGGCGGGGTCATGTTAAAGGACTTTTGGTTGCTGGACTTATGAACCGTAGGGAGAAGGACACTGCCCAGCTTATTTGGGGGGTGGGTCTTTTCCTCTTGGTTTATGTTTATGCGTTGGGGCTGCTGACATGACTTCTGCTAACCCTGGGCTTACACTGCAATGTAGACATACCCTGAGAGGGCATCTATAATGTAATAAAAGCCCTGTGGCCTGGCTGGCCTGGATCATCTGACTTGGACTCCTGGGGCTCAGGTGTGAGGCTACAAACTGCAGTGTAGACATTTAGGCTCAGACTGGAGCCCAGGCTCAGAGACCCTCACCCCTTGTGGGGTCTCGGAGGCTGGGCTGAAGCCCAAGTGCCTACACTGTAATTTTATAACCCTGCAGCACAAGCCCCACAAGCCTGAATCAACTGACCCAGGGTTTCAGAATAGTGACTTAGGTGTGTTTATGACAGTGCAGACATAATACTGCACTATGTCCACGCTGCAATGAAACATCCAGGGCTGCCCCATTCCAGCTCAGGCTCCCGAGGCTTTGGCTGTGGGGTGGTAAATTTGCAGTGTAGATGTCTCAGCTCAGGCTCAATACTGGGCTCTGGGCCCCCTCAAAGTTGGGAGGGAGTTTAGCTAGCAAATAGGTAAAACCGCAATGAAGTATTACCCTGGACTCAATGGCATTTCTCCATTGGTCTGCCTGCTTTGGGGCAGGGACAATAGCACATCCTACTGCATTCATTATTTCATAAGGTGGTTTAGGATTTTCTTTCTCAGACACTGGGCACAAAGCAGGAGACAACCCTCGGCATAAACTAAATGAGCTGCCCACAGATTCTGGCAGCCACAATGAGCATTTGGTGTGAGAGCTCAGACCTGCCCCTGTCCCAGAGGGAGGGGGTCATCCATGAGGGGACTGGACCACTGACCTACCAGCTCCTAACTCCCAAATGTTCAGTAACTCTGTTATCAGTGCCTGTGTGTGTAATTTAAACCATAAGAAAACCCACACTGGGCTAGACCAAAGGTCCTTCTGACAACAGCCAAGAGCAGGTGCCTCAAAAGCCACTCAACAGGGCACCACTGGCAGTTATTATCCCTGCCTCAAAAGCAGACAGACCAACGGAGAACTGCCATGAGTCCAGGGTAATACTTCCCTGCGGTTTTACCATTTCCACTTGCTAAACTCCTTCCCAGCCTTCTGGGCTCCTAGACCTATCCTAATGTTATGTCTACACTATGATTAAAACACTCAGATCACCTGTCTCAAAGCCCAGGTCAGCTGACTCAGGGTTATGGGACTTGGACTGCAAGACTATAAAATTACAGTGCAGACATATGGACTGGAACCCAACCTCTGAGGCCCCACGAGGGGTGAGGGTTTCTGAACCCAGGCTTCAGTGTGAACACAAATATCTGCACCACAGTTTTTAGCCTCTCAGCTTTAGCTCCATGAGCCCAAGTCAGATGACCCAGGCCAGCCATGCTGCCATCTTTATGCCAGGAGAGATGGATTCTAAGGGTACGTTCCCATTGCAATGGAAGCCCAGGTGTGGCATGCTGTGCTCAAAGCAGCACCCTGCAAGCCCCATATTCACCACTCTCATATAATGATGATACGTTTTGAACAAAGTCTGCCTGGTGAGGAATCATTTCAAAAATCTTGAACTGTTCATCTGTTGAACCTTAATGTCTTCTTGCATTCTATGTGCTCACATTGGTTTGAGAAGTTATGAAGTTTGCTCTGTGTGCATTACAGAAATATGTTATGAGGTTGGCAAATGCCCCCCACCAGCCTTTCAGGTGCGACAAGGGAGGAGCCAGACTCACTGCTGGCCCACTGAAGGTGGCTACAGTCCCAAGGACTATCCCAGGAACCTTATACGATGCAGACTTCACCAGGATAATACAGCAACAATGGACACTCCTTGACTCACATCATAGCAAAGGAGCTTTCTAGAAAGTTGGAAGAAACTATGAAAGAGGGGAAGAGACATCATGACTTGGCATCTCTCCCCCACAAATCAACAGCTGGAAACACACCTGGATGACAAAACTGATTCATAAATCAGAAGATAATAATAATAATACATTCAAACCAAAGTCCCAAAATAGCTAGTACTGGTTTTTCAGCTGAAAATTTTCAGTTTGGGGAATTTTGTTTTCCCAGTCAGACCTTGCCAAGGGAAGCAGGGAGAAAATGTTTGAGTTGCCTCCTTCAGAACAGCTTAGCCTAGACACTCTTGCTGTGGGTCACTGTCATGGCCTTGCTGAGAACTGGGGTATTTTAATAATTTGGGGAGGTCTCGGGGTGTTTGAGGGAGATTATGAGGCTGTTACCTCATAATCTCATATAAAACCTCATAAACCTCATATAAAAGCTAAGACATCCAGGGCTTGAGAACTTTATTTTTAGAAATCTGAGATTCAGACATTGTATTTAAAGCAAGGGGGTTCCTGAGCAGGCTTTTGTCTGCAGGAAGCAACATTGTTTTGTCTGTCGTTGTACCAAAGGGGGAGATGGTTATCTAGAAAGGAAGAGTGAAGACTAAATGCATTTGATGAAGATGGGATTTGAACCCATGCAAGCAGAGCACGATGGATTAGCAGTGCATCTCCTTAACCACTCAGCCACCTCATCTGAGATGTCAGGAAATGGACAGGATGAGAAATCTAAGGCCAGCAGAGACAGGGACACTAAGGTATTTTTAAATACTAAGCGGAAGCAGGGTCTGAATGAGCTCCCCCCTCACACCTACTGACCAGCTGTGGGAAAGGCTTCAGGAACAGACCGTGTTTGCATAGACATGCCTACTCTGCCTAGGTATGCAGCATCATGGGACCGCTTCCCCAAAATGACCAGTTTTAGCTGGTGGCGGGTTACAAATCACTTTAGCACTGACTGGTATGAAATGTTGTTATCCTTCCTGCATGAGTGAAGGGCAGCAGAACATACTTAGTCGGTCCTGATAGGTGAGGAATAGCTTTTATTGGACTGCATAGAAGTGATTCAGAACATCACCCTAAAGAAGTGGTCCCCAAACATTTCACACTGTGCCCTCTTATCCATGGCTGTGGGCCCTCGGAGCCACAGTTGAAAACTGGGGCTGGGAGTGGGGTGTTGCTTGCTGAAGAAAGGGGTGCCGACAGGGGTAAGGGGGTCAAGGCCAAGCTGTTAGTCAAGGGCTCTGGCTGAGGGTGGGGTTGGAAAAGAGCTGGGACAGAGTCGGGCTGACTGGTGCTCCCCCCATGGGGGCTGGCTCAGCCCCTGAGGTGCCCCTATGAATCTTCCTCTCTGTTCCCCTAGGAGTCATGCCCCACATTTTGGGGACCACTGAACCCTACACGTTAAGCAGGGGCTAGTAATGCCAAAGACGAGGGAAAGGGAGAACAAGTGCAGGGGCCCCAGCACTGGAACTAGGCCCCCTCACTTCTGTCTGTGGCTCTGCCCCCTGCCACACCTTCCACCCATGGCCCCATCCACTATGTCACTTCTGTTCCACCACTTCCCCCACTAGCCCCACCCTGTCACTCCTTTACCCCTGCCCCGCTGTGGCCCCAAGACCAGAGAAGCTCTGTGCCCCTGCTGCAGCCCCCGGGCCATAGCACGGAGTGAGAGATCCTCCAGCCCTGGGGCTGACATGGGGGAGACTTTTCCAGGGGGATCTGTTTTCTCCGGGGTCCCTAGTCATGGGCCCCACTGTCTCATTGAAGACATAAGGTTTTGGGAGGCTGAGCCCCCCCCTAGTCTCCATTATGTGCTGCCCAGGCTACCACTGCTCAGTGTGTGGCCAGTCTCTCTGTGTTCTCTGCTGTTTGTGCTGGGGAGCCTGGCTGGCCTTAGGGATGGGGCCCCCCAGCAGCCGCCCAGGACTTCAGGGGGTCAAAGGGCACCGTGTGCCAGTGCTAAGGTGCTCACTGCTCTCCCCTGCCCCAATGCTCCTCCGTGGCCCCATAGGGGGTTGTGGGGAGCGAGGAGCAACACTATGTGCTCCATGCATCCTGGTCATTTTCCCCACCTGGGCTGTGCTGTGAGGGGAGCATCAGAAGCTGCTGCTCTCTGCCCTCCCCTTATGCAGCCTGGCTGAGGAAAGTGACCTGGATGCAGGGAACTCAGATGATGTCGCTTCTTGCCCCCTCATCCCACCCCCGCAGCCCCTAGGGGTGCCTGGAGGAGCAGCCTTCCAGGGAGGAGTGGGCAGCAACGCGAGCTGCTCCATGCACACAGGTCACTGTCCCCACGTGGGTGCAGGAGGGGGTGCAGGGGTTAGAGATGAAGGGGGTGCAGCAGAGGGGCAGTAGCTGGTAGCACAGGAAGGGAGTGTGAGACTTAAGGGCAAAGGGGACACAGTGTAGGGGTTATGGCACAGGAGGGGGCAGGAGATAGGAGTGAAGGAGGTGCAAGGGTTGGGAGTGCAGGAGCTGGGGGGAAAGGAGGAGGGGGATCGTCCAGGGGCGATGGGGAAGTGCTAAAGTACAAGTTTTGCCCAGGGCACCATTTCCCCTAATGCTGATCCTTGATAACATTTCTTGCTGGGAGCGGGAGGGGAGAGAGATGAGGCGTTTTCTCTGTTTCTTTCATCTCCATTTTCTGCTCCTTCCTTCAATCCCAGAAACCTCCCTTGTGTTTCAGACTGTGCAGTGACGCCCTCCCCACCCCAGGCCTCTGGAGCCTTTGGAGCAGAAAGATCCCAGGAGCTGAGGATGAATCCAGGGGTGAGTAGCTGGCAGGATGGAGTCCTAGCAGCTCTTCTGGGAGTGCAGGGGAGAAATGACTCCCCTTTCTCTAGATTCTCCCCATGGGGCTCTGGGGAGCAGGGAGCGTTGTGTGATAAATTCCATCCAACATCCCCCTTTGATCCAAGCCAAGGGACATCTCAGCTCTGCACGTTCCCCTTGGCAGCACCAAACAAGGGATGTTTTCCACTGCGCAGGAGACCCAGCCAGGGACTGATGTGCTGGAGATATGTTGGGAAAGGGACTGTCTGAATTCCCAAGGCAGGAAACGAACAATCTACAGCGACATCATTAACCACAAACACGCTCTAACCATGATCCAGCCAGTAGGGAAATGGGCAGGAATTCTTGCTGTTCAGCCATGGCCACACGTACAGAGCTGCACAGCAGTGAGTGTGCTGGGGAAGCTGGTCTGAGCAAACAATTGGAAATGCCCCTTCAGTGAGAACAGAACCAGAGTGTAGAAAGGCCCCTGTGTAAGTGGTTGTGGCTGAGGGCTTAGGGAGCTGGGGTATGACACCATAGGGGTCTTTCTGTGGAGGTTTGATTTTTGCCAGCTAGGAAAGGCTGGTGTGTGGTGTCTTCATGGCTGTACTTTCAGTGATGCAGGTTTCTCTATCCCATTGTTCCATGGGCATCCTACTAGATTGCCAGCTGCCTTTCAACTGCAGTGTGGAGACTGTTTGTGTGCGGGGAGAGACAGTGTGTGTGTTGAGGTAGGTAAGACCAGATCATTATTATCCCTACTTGAAAGAGGGAGAAGCTAAGGCTGAGAAAGGAGAATTGACTTGTCTTAGGTCACACAGCCAGTCAGTGGCAGACTAGGGAAAAGGACTCAAGAGCCCTGATTTTGAAACTAACCATCAGATCTTGAATTTCATACATGGAATGACCTGAGTAAAGTGCTCTCACAAGAGCTCAAGACCAACAAGAGTGCACAGTAATTATTCAGCAAGTATTTGAGGAGAACTGCAATGTTAGAGAGAATCACAAACTGCTCAGAGACCATTAATGCAGAGAAGCAGCAAAATTCTTTAAACATATGACTGGTTATGACTTATTTACTTGGTCTTAAAAGAGAAGAAAAAGGACCTGAGTCTCCTCCTTGTCAATAACCCGCTGCTTAGCCAATCAGGGTAGAGACTGAGGAAGGGAGGCTGAGGGTTCTCACCAGAGAGCCCAAAGGATGGCTCAGGTCACTGGTGAGGATCATTGCCCGAGCACTATCTCAGCTGCACATTTTTGGGTGGACCTCCCAGAGTGGGAGCTACAGAGCACTCCCCCGCAACACACATGCACGCACACATCCACACACACACCTCACTCTTGGTGTTGGGAGGGGAACAGGTGAAAGGACAAAAGAAGAAAGAGACAAAGAGAAAGGAGGGAGGGATGGATGGAGGAAAAGGTGAAACAAAAAGGACAAACCCTAATGTCCCCAGTGATTCTAAGGGACAAAATCTCAGGTGTGGAATAAAATTCTGCCTCCTTAACCTCGTATTTTCCATGCCTAGAATTCAACTGTCACCAGATGGATCAGACTGAACAGGTTTCAAACCTCGAGGAGGCTCTTACCTTCTAAACAGGGATGGCTGTTTTCTAGTAAAATCAGGCAAAGGGAAGGAGAAAACTCAAAAGAGGTTCCTCCTGGCGCTCACGTCCGTGAACCCGAATACTCTCTCAGTCCTCAAAGAGAGACCTGGAGAAGGAGACTTGCTGAAGCAAAGCCACAGGGGTCTTTGAGGTTTCCCTGGCCCCTCGCCCCTCTCCTGCCTGGCTGATGTCAGCATCTCTCTGTGAGGTCATCACTTCCCCACCACCTTTGACCAATAGTCTGAGGTCCTGCAAAAGGCTTTTGTGATGTCACTGCCACACCCCTCCCTTGCTGTGCTAATGTCCTGCCCCTGGCCAGGCACTTTGGAGGTTTGAGCTACTCCCTGTGGATCACCCCACTCAAGGAGCGTTCGTTCTCGGAAGCAAGCCAGTAGTTTTGGATCATCTGCAAATTTTGTCACCTCACTGCTCAGCAGATCATTTATTAATATGTTCACTAGTCCTGGTCCCAGTACAGACACCACCAGATACTTGTTTTCATCCTGAAAACTGACCATTTAGTCCTACCCTTTGTTTCCTATCTTTTAACCAGTTATTGATCCATGTGAGGACCTTCCGGAGGTGAAAGTAATCCGGTATGTTACGGTATGGGGTACTGGCAACAGCCAGTACGCTGTGCCAGCACGGCCCGTCTTCCCCAGGCTGGTGATTTAAAGGGTCCATGGCTCCCTGCTGCGGTCGGAGCCCCGGGACCATTAAATCACCTCCCAAGCCCCCCTGCCGGAGCTCCGGAGAGCAAATCACTGCCGTGGATGCTGCTCTCTCCCGCTCTGCAAACACAAAGCAGGGGCGTCAGAAGCTTCCTTACAGTGGGGGGGGGGCACTGTTATCTGAACTGTGGCACCCCCATGACACTCCTTCCTTAAGGACCCTCACTCACAGCACCTCTCCCCTCGAGGCCACACCCACAGAACGCCTCTTCCCCAAGACTGCACCCTTCCCCCCCTCCATCATTTGTCCTAACAGCCAGTAAAGAGTGGTGGGGCATGGCCCTCTAACCCCCCCTGTTCCAGCACCCCTGACACAGAGCTAAGCAGGCAGCAGTGTGTACGTGTATGTGTGTGTGTGTGACAGAGAGTGCTGTGCTGTGCTGAGCTGAGCCAGTGAGAGAAGAGGGGCTGATTTTGGGGCTGTCCCCTGCCTCAGGACTGGTTGCCTCCAGCAGCTGTCTGAACTTAGAGACAGTGTGCCGACATACTCACTCTTCCGCAACATACACACTGTCTCTCCTCCCCACACACACATGCTCTCTACCCCACCACGCACATTGCAGTTGAAAAGCAGCTGGCAATCTAGTAGGATGCCCATAGAACAATGGGATAGAAAACTGTATCATGTGATGCTGTACCAGCCCGTGAGGCATTGCAAATCCTTCCCAAAGCACCCTGCAGCCAGTTGCACAGTGAGATAGCTACCACAATGCACTGCTCTCTGTGGCCATCCAAGAGATGCTAGCATGGATGTGCTCTGGTGACACAGGATGGACATGCAACAGGTGTTTAATTAAAACCCTTTTTCTAAAGCCACATCCCCCTTTACTGTAGGCCTAGCAAGAATGTGAGACAAGACCCAGCTCCACTGAAATTAAAGGACCACAACTTCCTCCACTGTTGGCAGGACTTGAACCTGTGCAGGGAGCCCACCATGGACTTCTAACCCATTGCCTTAACCACTTGGCCACAACTATGTGCTTGACATGTGTTTCTCACTGCACTCTAGTTCTGCTCTCACTGAGTGATCAATTCCAGTGGTTTCCTCAGACCAGCTTCCACAACACACACACTGCTGTGCCGTTGTGTAAGTGTGTCCATGGCTGAACAGCAAGAATTCCTGCTCCTTTCCCTTCTGGCTGGAGCATGAGGAGAGTGTGTTCATGGTTAATGACGTTGCTGTAGCTTGTCCATTTCCTGCCTTGCTCATTCAGACAGTCCCCTTCCCGTCATATCCCCAGGGCTTTGCCAGGGGGTTGGTGGCTCCTTTCTTTCTTCACCCTGGAGTAAACTCAGCTTTTTATTCCATCCTTGATGTTTCAAGGAATAACAACAGATGACCAAAGAAAGAGGTGGACAGGGTGGGTCTCAGGGGAGGGGTAGAGAGATGTGGGTGGTGGGCAGGGCCGGCCTCAGGGGAGGGGTCAGAGAGGTACAATCAGTGGGCAGGGCAGGTCTCAGGTGAGGGTCAGAGAGGTGCAAGTGGTGGGCAGGGCAGGTCTCAGGGGAGGGTCAGAGAGGTGCAAGTGGTGGGCAGGGCTAGTCTTAGGTGCGGGGGCAGAGAGGTGTGAGCGATGGGCAGGTGAGTCTCAGGGGAGGGGGCAGAGAGGAGTGGGTAGGGTGTGTCTCAGGGGAGGGGGCAGAGAGGTGTGGGCAGTGCGAGTCTCAGGGGAGGGCTCAGAGA
This sequence comes from Gopherus flavomarginatus, assembly GCF_025201925.1. NCBI lineage: Eukaryota > Metazoa > Chordata > Testudines > Testudinidae > Gopherus > Gopherus flavomarginatus. Next base: position 2,143,331 of record NW_026114611.1, read on the forward strand.
GGTGTGGGCAATGGGTAGAGTGAGTCTCAGGGTAGGGGGCAGAGAGGTGTGGGCAGGGCAGGTCTCAGGGGAGGGGCAGAGAGGTGTGGGCAGTGCGGGTCTCAGGGGAGGGGGCAGAGAGGTGTGGGCAATGAGCAGGGTGAGTCTCAGGGGAAGAGGCAAGGAGGAGTGGGTATGGTGAGTCTCAGGGGAGGGGGCAGAGAGCTGTGGGCAATGGGCAGGGTGAGTCTCAGGGGAGGAGGCAGAGAGGTGTGGGCAGCAGGCAGACCTTGGGGTAGAGGGTGGAGAGGCGCGAGGAGGCCTTGCGGGAGGAGAGGAGCGAGCGAAAGGTGGACCAGCAGGCCTCAGCCAAAGAGGAAGAGTAGGTGTGGGAAGTGGCCAAATGGGAGTGAGGGCAGAGCACAGGTGGGGCCTCATATGGAGGAGAATGAGTGAAGGGGGTGGAGTGGGGGGACAGCACCTTGGTCTGGGCAGGGCTGCCCACAGGATTCAGGGGGCCTGGGGCAAAACAATTTCGGGGCCCCTTCCATAAAAAAAAGTTGCAATACCATAGAATACTATATTCTCATGGGGGCCCCTGCAGGGCCTGGGGCAAATTGCCCCACCTGCCACCCCTCTGGGCGGCCCTGCCCTCAGCCTCTTCTTGTAACTCCTCTGTCCCCTAATCATTTGTGTTGCCCTCCCCTAAACTCTCTCCAATTTGTTTCTGTATTGGGGGAGGGGCGCAAAAACTGGATGCAATGCTCCAGATGTGGCCTCACCAGTGCTGAATGGAGGGGAATAATCACTTCCCTCCATCTGCTGGCAACGCTCCTACTAACCTAGCCCAATCTGACCAGTTCCCCATATTGAATGCAGACAGAGCAATATTTGATAAATTGGTTCCTGTCCATTCAGGAGGTTATTTCCCACCTATTTATAAATAATGAAGATGCTCTAAGTGGAGGGGAGAGAGCTGTTCCGTCCGTGCTGTTAATCCATCTCCCCGAGAGGTGGTAGCTATGTCACTGGGGGAAGCTATGCTGGTGTATGTGCAAGCTGTGATGTCTACGTGTATATATAAAGTATAATCAAACCCCATTTTTAAAACCCTTGTGGTCTGGGAAGAGAAAAGGAGCTCTCTGAGGCAGAGCCAGTCCTTCAAAATCCTTAAGATCACTGACTTGCCTTTGTAAATGTCATGGGAGTATAGCTCAGTGGTAGAGTGTTTCACTACAGATCAAGGGGTGCTTGGTTCAAATCCAAGTGCTCCCTTATCAACCTCTTCTTTCAATAAAAGTGATTCCATTTCCAGTATGTTCAGAAGCTCCACTAAATAGGGGTCCCTGCAATGAATAGTCACACTCAATATTTTCCTGTGCAAATGAATAAAAACCTAGCAAACATGTCCCTCTGCTGAAATCAGTTCCAATCCTCTAAGTGTCTAGGTTTGTTTTCATCAATTAAACAAAGGCACATGAAGACATATTTGCAGGTCTTTGGCCTCCATGGGCTACAATGTGTAGAAGAACAAGAACCACATCCACTTGGGAGGAATGGACTAGTTTCTATTATATTTGGTAAATAAGCTGCCACTGGGACTTAAAACTCTGTTGGAGATGGACAGGAGACTGTTACAAAAATAAAATAACCAAGATTTACCAAACTCCCTGTTATACATTCAAACCTCTCTTTGCGCACACAGTATCACTTGGGGCTCTAAGAAATGTTAACCTTCCTGTAACACAGATCATTGTTCCTTGTAACTTTCAGATGCATTCAAATGGCAGCTGTTTACAGGTCATGGGCTGCTAGTTCATGAGCAGGAGCAGAGTCTCTGTAAGTTTACCAACCATAGAGCTTGTTATGTCTGCATCTAAGTAAGTGCAGAGTTATTTCAATGGCTCCTACACTGATATCTCCTGCCCCTTCTGGCTGGTTAATTGCACTATTTGGAACCTGCTCCTAAAATTGCACCCTTTCTGGGAGTGAGTCAAAACTGCCCAAGGAAACCCCATTGGGTTTCAAGGGCAGTTCAGGCAAGGAGGTGATGGGACAGCACAAGGGTCTCAGAGCTTCTCTTTTATCGGGCCAGAGGCTGCTATTAGCATGACTGTGAGGTTCTATTCCTAGCTGTACGAGGAAAGGGGTGTCTAGTGGATTAGAGGTGGGGGCCTAGAAGTCAAAGAGAAAACATCTCTCTTTTCAGCTTCAATGCTCATTGAACAAGAACATGGCTTCTCAGGTTTCAGAAGAGCAGTTGTGTTAGTCTGTTTCCTCAAAAAGAACAGGAGTATGTGTGGCACCCTAGAGACTAACAAATTTCTTAGATTCTGTTGCCATCATGTGACCATTTCATTTACTTCTTATTGTTAAAAGGTTTGGGTACTTCACACAGAAACGTTATTTCCTTGGGAAAGACGGAGAAGTGGAAGCTGCATTGATTTAATCTTCTGAAAATTAAATAAGGATTAAAATATTCCCCAGACAGATCAGTCCCAACCATTCTCCCTCTGCTGCCAGTGAAGCTCAGTTCTGTCCCACAGCCCCAAGAACTGCTAGGTGAAAGTCCTGGGTCTGATGTGCAGTAAGGAAAAAAAAAGATAATGGATGTACCCTATCTCCTAGAACTGGAAGAAACCATTGAATCCAGCCCTTTCCTTCATTGGCCAAACCAGACAGTCTCTACGTAAAAGAATAAATGGACACAAATCAGATGTCAAGAATTATAACATTCAAAAGCCAGACGGAGAACACTTCAATCTCCCTGGTCACTCGATTACACACCTAAAAGTTGCAATATTACAACAAAAAAACTTCAAAAACAGACTCCAACAAGAGACTGCTGAATTGGAATTAATTTGCAGACTGGACACCATTAAATTAGGCTTGAATAAAGAGTGGGAGTGGATGGGTCATTACACAAAGTAATACTATTTCTCCATGTTTATTTGCCCCCTACTGTTACTCACACCTTCCTGTCAACTGTTGGAAATGGACCATCCTATGACTGCAAAACAGATTTTTTCTCCTGCTGATAGTAGTTCACCTTAACTGATCACTCTCTTTATAGTGTGTATGGCAAAACCCATTTTTTCATGTTCTCTGTGTGTGTGTGTATATATATATATATATATATATATATATATATATATATATCCCTTCCTACTGTATTTTGCACTGCATGCATCCAATGAAGTGGGTTTTAGCCCAGGAAAGCTTACACTCAAATAAATTTGTTCATTTTCTAAGGTGCCACACGTACTCTTCCTTCTTTTTCCAGATAAATTAATGGAGGTTAAGTCCATGAATGGCTATTAGCCAGGATGGGAAAGGAATGGTATCCCTAGCCTCTGTTTGTCAGAGGGTGGAGATGGATGGCAGGAGAGAGATCACTTGATCATTACCTGTTAGGTTCAGTTCTTATGGGGCACCTGGCATTGGCCACTGTTGGCAGATAGGATGTGGGGTTGGATGGACCTTTAGTCTGACCCAGTATGGTCATTCTTATGTTTTTATAAAGGGAGGGGCAAAATCCTGGGACAGAGTTTCTCTAGTGTAGTGGTTATCACATTTGCCTAACATGTAGAAGGTGTCTGGTTTGAAAGCAGGCAGAAACATGAGGGCTTAATTTTCCCAGCTCCTACTGGCCTGTCCCTACTGTTGTAGGAGCAGTAGTGATTTCTATGATCAAAAGGTCTCTTATACTTCCCCTGCTCCCACTTTTGTCTCCTCTCCCTCTCTGAATGCCCGTGAAGTGGCTTTACCCTTCTCGCTCCCTCCTGGACTACTCGAGGGATGAATGGGCTGGTTGAAGAGCAGAAAAGCTTCCAGGCAGACAAGGTGTCTGGGACTCTAATTAGGCAGCACTCACACACCCAGAGCATGGACACTGCCCAAGGTGGAGTGTGACCAACCAGATGCAGCCAAGTCATCTCTAGTTGCAGACCATTAGGTGCAGGTCCTTAAAAGGAGAAGGGGCCATGTGCTCAGGAGAGCACTCACAAACTTGTACCTCCAGTGAATGCCCTTTGCCCGGACCGCCTGGCCAGTGGTTCTCTGCGTTGTATTTCATTGTGCCTCAGGAAGACTTACCTTCATCACACCGTCCATAGCTGTGCTGTGGGACACTTACCTTGCAGAATCCTGACGTGTTCAGTGCTGTGCCTGTCCTGGGAGCGTGAGTGTGACACTCCCCTCCTTCTTCTTTTGAGCTTAGCTGTCAGTATAATAAATGTGCTGCTTTCTGCCAAACTCTGGTGGGTCATTAGTCCTCCCTACACTTACTAGCTAGCCCAATTTTGGGTAATACCTGCGATAAACTCAACCCCACAGGATAGAGGGTGGTGAAATGAGCTGAGAAAAAGCCTTAGCTTCAATATCTCCCATACGGTCCATCCTGGAGCTCTTTTTTGATTCTAGGACTGCATGGTCACCTGTGCTGATCGGTGCTCCACGCTGGGCAAACAGGAAATGAAATTCAAAAGTTCATGGGGCTTTTCCTGTGTACCTGGTCAGTGCATCCAAGTTCAGATTGCTGTCCAGAGTGGTCACAATGGTGCACTGTGGGATAGTGCCCGGAGGCCAATACCGTCGAATTGCAGCCACACTAACTCTAATCCGACATGGCAATACCAATTTCAGTGCTACTCCCCTCGTTGCGGAGGAATACAGATATTGGTATTAAGAGCCCTTTATATCAATATAAAGGGCTTTTTTGTGTGGACAGGTGCAGGGTTAATGCAATTTAATGCTGCTAAATTCAATATAAACTCGTAGTGTTGACCAGGCCAGTGAGAGCAGCAGGTTTCCCCTATTGTTTCTTGCACTTGTTTTCTTCACTAGCTTTTCCTCTGCCCCAAGTTGCTCTTGTGTTTTGTGAGCCTGGCTAGCTCAGTTGGTAGAGCATCAGACTTTTAATCTGAGGGTCCAGGGTTCAAGTCCCTGGTCAGGTGATAAGCTACTCACCAAGCTCTTGACTGTCTTTCTGGAGTCCTCTTTGATGTTACTTTTTCTCTTCAGGATTTTCCCTTTCCTCAGAAGGGCCTTATTCTGTGTGGGTTTGAAGGGGCAACTTCCTGACAGCCCCTTTGTCCTTGCATCCTGGAGGAATAAAGGCCTCTGGGCATATAGCATGGTCCTTCCCTGCACACACACATACAAACACGCAGAATATCCCTAAGGAACTAGAATCACCTGCTGCCTTCCCCTGTACTGCTGGATCCCCAAACGAGGATGCTCTTCAGCCTAAACCCATGTCCCCTCTTTTCCCAGTGCCCCTCAGTCCCAACCCTTAGTCCCTCCTATGCACACTGCTCCTCACTCCCAACCAGAGCCTACTCCTCTTCACCCTTCTCCTCTGTCCCAACCCACAGCCCCCTCCTTTCCTCCAGCAGCAGGTGCTTTAGACCCCCCCTCAGGAAGATTTTCTTGCAAGGTTTCATGTATGAATCTGCATGTGGATTTTACGGTATGTTGGAAATATGTTGGGTTTCTTGCCAAAATGATCACTTTTGGCTGGTATTGGATTCCCAGTCTCCTTGTTATTGGGGCATGAGAAATAAAGGGTTGTTATCCTTGTTGTGTGAATTGAGGGCAGCACAACTGTACTTGGCAGACCCCGATTGAGGGACTCGCTCTCAATTCAATAGCACTTGCTAGGCAGTGGACAGGGGTTCCAAAGCCAAGTGGGCTGGGGGCTGGGTCCTAATACTAAAATTTAGATGTTAGACCAACTTTAGGATAGGGTGGCTGTGGAGGGATGAGTGAGTCCCTAGACAGCACAGTGAGTACTGTGCCTTCTTATTTTCCCTCTCTTCCACCCAGGATGGTAGGTGAACTCTACAGAGGCACCTCTGGGCTTGCACTGACTAAGGACAACAGCTGTGAGTAGGGTGCAGAGAGGGGCTGGCTCATGTTAAAGGACTTTTGGTTGCTGGACTTAACAAACCGTAGGACGAAGGACACTGCCCAGCTTATCTGGGGGTGGGTCTTTTCCTCATTGTTTATGTGTTGGGGCTGCTGACATGACCTCTGCTAACCCTGGGCTTACGTTGCAATGTAGACATACCCTGAGAGGGCATCTATACTATGACAAAATCCCTGTGGCCTGTCTGGCCTGGATGATCTGATTTGGATTCCTGGGGCTCAGACTGGAATCTAGACTCAGAGACCGTCACCCCTCCTGGGGTCTCGGAGGCTGGGCTCAAGCCCAAGTGTCTACACTGTAATTTTATAACCCTGCAGCACAAGCCCCACAAGCCTCAATCAACTGACCCAGTATTTGAGAATAGTGACTTGGGTGTGTTAATGGCAGTGTAGACATAATGCTAGGCTATGTCCACACTGCAATGAAACACCCATGGCTGTCCCGTGCAAGCTCAGGCTCCCAGGGCTTGGGCTGTGGGGTGATAAATTTGCAGTGTAGACATCTTGGCTGTGGCTGAATACCGGGCTCTGGACCCCACAAGGTTGGGAGGGAGTTTAGCGAGCAAAAAAGGTAAAATGGCAGTGGAGTATTACCGCGGACTCAATGGCATTTCTCCATTGGTCTGTCTGCTTTGAGGAAGGAACAATAACACGTCCTGCTGCGTTCGTTATTTCAAAGGGTGGTTTAGGATTTTCATTCTCACACACAGTGCATGAAGCAGGACTCAATCCTCGGTGGAAACTAAATGAGCTGTTCACAGATTCTGGCAGCCACAATGAGCCATTTGATGTGAGAGCCCAGACCTGCCCCTGCCCCAGAGGGATGGGGTCATCTGCAAGAAGCTTGGAACACTGACCTATCAGCTCTTCACTCCCAAACTTTCAGTAACTCTTTTGTCAATGCCTGTGAGTGTAATTTAAACCATGACAACAGCCATCCTAGGCTGGACCAGAAGTCCTTCTAGCTCTGTGTTTTGTCCTCTGACAGTAGCCAATACCAGGTGCCCCAAGAGTTACTCAACAAAGCATCACTGGGAGTTGAACCCAGGATCTCCTGTTTATAAAACAAGGGCTTTAACCAGCTAAGCCATGGTACCTTCCTGTAGTTAGAATACAGTGTCTGCTCACACCTGACTCACTGCCATCCCCACCAGGGCCTGATAAGCTTTGCATGTGTTTGGATTCTGCAAAGCAGAGGAGCAGGTGAGGTTTTCCTTGCAGGTTGTGTGTGTGTGAATCTTTGGCCAGTTCTGCATTACAAAGTTATTTCAGCATCATTATATTGCTCAGATGTGTGAAAAACACACAACGCTCCCTTGGTTGGCCGCTTGTGGCTGGTGTACATGCTGCAATGCCACGTCCGGCGACAAAACTGCCCTGTTTTGGTGACAAAATAAAACCACCTCTACAAGAGGCCTAGAGCTTTTTGCATCAAATTTAAAGTGACAAATTGTCAGTGTAATTGCTGCTGGTCATTATATCACCATAACTGGCCTCCACCAGTATCCCATAATGCGTGCCGTGAACTCTCTTGCCCTGCATTCCTGCTACAGAGGCTGGGCCCCTCCCCTTTCATAGCTCCAGAAAGTTCTAACAGCTGAGCCGCTATCTACACTGGGATTAGGTTGATATACTGCATTGCCAGCCTAAGTAATGTAATTAGACCAACCTAATTTTGTAGTGTAAACCTGTCCAAAGAATCATACACACACCTTGGGAGCAAAACTTCACCTTCTCCTCTGCTTTACAGAAGCCAAACACTAGCAACACTTGTCAGGACGCAGTGGGCATTGGCAGAGAGTCAGGTGTGGGCAAACACAATGCTTTAAATAACAGCAGGCACCGTGGCTTAGTTGGTTAAAATACCTCTTTTGTAAACAGGAGATCCTGGGTTAAACTCCCAGTGGTGCCTTGGGGAGTGGCTTTTAGGGCACCTGGTATTGGCTACTGTCAGAAGACAAGATTCAGAGCTAGATGGACCTATGGTTTAAATTACACTCACAGGCACTGACAATAGAGTTACTGAATGTTTGGGTGTTAAGAGCTGATAGGTCAGTAGTCCAGTCCCCTCAATGTGGTTTTACCATTTCCACTTGCTAAACTCCCTCCAAACCTCTATAAAATTACAGTGCAGACATATGGGCTTGAGCCCAACCTCTGAGGCCCGGTGAGGGTTTCTGAACCCAGGCTTCAGTGTGAACACAAATATCTGCACCACAGTTTTTAGCCTCTGAGCTTTATGTCCATGAGCCCAAGTCAGATGACCCAGGCCAGCCATGCTGCCATCTTTATCCTAGGAGAGATGGACTGTAAGGGTACGTCTCCATTGCAATGGAAGCCCAGGTGTGGCACACTGTTCTCAAAGCAGCACCTGGAAGCCTCATATTCACCACTCTCATATAATGATGACATGGTTAGTACAAAGTCTGCCTGGTGAAGTATCATTTCAAAAGTCTTGATCTGTTGAACATTAATATCTTGTTGGATTGTGTGTGCTCGCATTGGTTGAGAAGTTACGAAGTTTTGCTTTGCGTGCGTTACTGAGATACGTCATGAGGTTGAGAAATGCTCACCACCAGCCTTTCAGGTGCGACAAAGGAGGAGCCAGACTCGCTGCTGGCCCATTGAAGGTATCCACATTCCCAAGGACTATCCCAGGAACCTTGTACAATGCAGGCTTCTCTGAGATAGCACAGAGACAATGGACACTGCTTGACTCACATCGTAGCAAAGGAGCTTCCTATCAAGTTGGAAGAAACTATGAAAGAGGGGAAGAGACATAAACTCATAGACTCTAGGACTGGAAGGGACCTCGAGAGGTCATCGAGTCCAGTCCCCTGCCCTCACGGCAGGACCAAATACTGTCTAGACCATCCCTAATAGACATTTATCTAACCTACTCTCAAATATCTCCAGAGGTGGAGATTCCACAACTTCCCTAGGCAATCTATTCCAGTGTTTAACTACCCTGACAGGAACTTTTTCCTAATGTCCAACCTAAATCTCCCTTGCTGCAGTTTAAGCCTATTGCTTCTTGTTCTATCATTGGAGGCTAAGGTGAACAAGTTTTCTCCCTCCTCCTGATGACACCCTTTTAGATACCTGAAAACTGCTATCATGTCCCCTCTCAGTCTTCTCTTTTCCAAACTAAACAAACCCAATTCCTTCAGCCTTCCTTCATAGGTCATGTTCTCAAGACCTTTAATCATTCTTGTTACTCTTCTCTAGACCCGCTCCAGTTTCTCCACATCTTTCTTGAAATGCGATGCCCAGAACTGGACACAATACTCCAGTTGAGGCCTAACCAGCGCAGAGTAAAGCGGAGGAATGACTTCTCGTGTCTTGTTTACAACACACCTGTTAATGCATCCCAGAATCACGTTTGCTTTTTTTGCAACAGTATCACACTGTTGACTCATATTAAGCTTGTGGTCTACTATGACCCCTAGATCTCTTTCTGCCATACTCCTTCCTACACAGTTTCTTCCCATTTTGTATGTGTGAAACTGATTGTTCCTTCCTAAGTGGAGCACTTTGCATTTATCTTTATTGAACTTCATCCTGTTTACCTCAGACCATTTCTCCAATTTGTCCGGATCATTTTGAATTTTGAGCCTGTCCTCCAAAGCAGTTGCAATCCCTCCCAGTTTGGTATCGTCCGTAAACTTAATAAGCATAATTTCTATGCCAACATCTAAATCGTTGATGAAGATATTGAACAGAGCCAGTCTCAAAACAGACCCCTGCGGAATCCCACTTGTTATACCTTTCCAGCAGGATTGGGAGCCATTAATAACTACTCTCTGAGTACGGTTATAGAGCCAGTTATGCACCCACCTTATAGTAGCCCCATCTAAACTGTACTTTCCTAGTTTATCTATAAGAATATCATGCGAGACCGTATCAAATGCCTTACTAAAGTCTAGGTATATCACATTTACCGCTTCTCCCTTATCCACAAGACATCATGACTTGGTCTCTCTCCTCCACAACTCAGCAGCTGGAAACACACCTGGAGGAGAAAGACTGAACTGATTCAGAAATCAGAAGAGAATAATAACAATAATACTTTCAAATCAAAGTCTCCAAACAAACTAGTATTGGTTTTTCAGCAGAAAATTTTCAGTTTGGGGAATTTAGTTTTCTCAGTCAGACCCTGCCAAGAGAAGCAGGGAGAAAATGTTTGAGTTGCCTCCTTGAGAACAGCTTGGCCTAGACACTAGCTCTGGTTCACTGCTCTGGCCTTGCTCAGGTTGAGGGTATTTTAATAATTTGGGCAGGTCCCAGGGTGTTTGGGGGAGATGATGAGGATGTTACCTTTTGAGAAAAAAACTAAGAAATACACCACTAGAGAATTTTTTTTTAAAGAAAACTGGGATTTAGACATTTTATTTAAAGGAAGGGAGTTCTGAGTAGGTTTTGTTTGCAAGAAGCAACACTGTTTGATCTGTCATTGTACCAAAGGGGGAAAATGGTTTTCTACAAAGGAAGGGTAAAGATTAAACACATCCGATAAGGATGGAATTTAAACCTATGCATGCAGAGAACAATGGATTAGTAGTCTATCACCATAACCATTTGGCCAGCTCACCTGAGCTATCATGAAAGAGACTGGAGGAGAAATCTAAGGCTAAGAGAGATAGGGACAATAAGGAGTTTTTAAATACTAAGCAGAAGCGGGGGCTGAATGAGCTCCCCCCCTTACATCTAGTGAGGAGCTGGGGGAAAGAATTCAGGAACAGACCGTGTTTGCACAGGTACACCTACTCTGCCTAGGTATGCAGCATCATGGGGCTGCTTTCCCAAAATGACCAGTTTTGGCTGGTGGTGGGTTACAAATCACTTTAGGATTGAATGGAATTAAATGTTATTATCCTTCCTGTATGAGTGAAGGGCAGCAGAACATACCTAGTCTGTCCTGATGGAGGGGTAGGTGGGTGAGGAATAGCTTTTATTGGACTTTGTAGAAGTGATTGAGAACATCACCCTAAAGCAGTGGGCCCCAAACATTTCACACTCTGCCCTCTTATCCATGGCTGTGGACCCTTGGAAGCCGCGGTCAAGAACGGAGGCTGGGAGTGGGGGTGTTGCTTGCTGGAGAGAGAGGTGCAGATGGGTAAGGGGGTCAAGGCCAAGCTGGAAGCCAGAGCCCCAGGATAAGGGTGGGGTTGGGGAAGAGCTGGGACAGAGTGAAGCTGAATAGTGCTTCCTCCATGGGGGCTGGCTCCGGCCCTGAGGTGCCCCCAAGAATGTTCCTCTGTGTCCTGCTAGGGGTCATGCCCCACATTTTGGGAACCACTGAACCCTACTTGCTAAGCAGGGCTAGTGATGCCAAAGCCCAGGGAAAGAGAAAACAACTGCGGGGCCCCCAGCACTGGAACCATGTGAAGGGGCTGCAGAAGAGGGGCAATGGCTGGTGGCACGGGGAGTTAAGGGCACAGGAGGGGGCAGGAGTTAGGGGTGAAGGAGGTGCAAGGGTTGGGCGTGCAGGAGCTAGCAGTAAAGGGGGAGTGGGGATCATTCAGGGGCAATGGGGAAGTGCCAAAGTACAAGTTTTGCCCAGGGCACCATTTTCCCTAATGCTGGTCTGAGCAAACAATTGGAAATGACCCTTCAGTGAGACCAGAACCATAGTGTAGAAAAGCCCCTTTGTTAAGTGGTTGTGGCTGAGTGCTTAGGGAGATGGGTTTAAAAACAACAGGCATCTCTCTATGGAGGTTTGATTCTTGCCTGCTAGGCAAGATTGGTGTGTGGTGTCTCCATGGCTGTATTTTCAGTGTCTGATTACCCATGGTATCACAGGGAGCCAAGTCTAGACAAATTCAGAGGCTCTATGCTAGGGTTTCTCAAACTTCCTTTCACTGCAACCCCCTTCTGCTGAAAAACACCTTACTACATGGCCCTGGAAAGAGGGACCAAGCCTCTCCGCACTGAGCAGAGACAAAGCCTGAGCCCTGCCCCAGTTCGGGGAGGGCGAAAACCAGAGCTTGAGGGATTCAGCCCTGGGCGGTGGGGCTCAGACTCTTGGCTTCAGCCCCAGGCACCAAGAAGTCTAATGCCAGCCCTGGCAACCCCATTAAAACAGGGTCACATCCCACTTTAGGGTCCTGACATAGTTTGAGAACCACTGCTCTATGCTTAGGGGAGGGAGTTTTCCTGTGGGTGTAGTTGATTCACTTCCCCAAGAGGTGGCAGCTATGTCAGTGGGAGAAGCTATATCGGTGGGTGTGCAAGCTGTGGTGTTTACCACATTTAAGAAGTTTAATAAAACCCCATTTTTAAAACCATCTGTGGTCTGGGAATGGCAAAGGACATCGATGAAGCAGGGTTTGTCCTTCAAAGTCCTGGAGATCACAATTCCATGCCCCTGTTGTCATGAGGGTATAACTCAGTGGTACAGTGTTTGATTACAGCTCATGTGGTCTTCAGTTCAAACCCCAATGTTTTTTTATAAATTTCTTTCTTTTTTTAAAAAAAAGGAAAACATTTTCATTTCCATTCTCCATTATGTTCAGGAGCTCCACTATACGAGGGGGCTTGATATGAATGTAAACATTCAACATTTCACTGTCCATATGCATAAAAACCTAGCGAAGCTGTCCATCAGCTGAAATCAGTTCCAATCCTCTTAGTGTCTAGTTTATGTTTTCATCAATTAAACAAAGGTATCATATGAATGTGCATTTGCAGATCCCTCTTCTCTAGGAGCTATGTTGTGCAGAAGAACAAGAACCACATCCAGTTGGGGTTCAGGATTCTGATGAGCAAAGAGCCAACAAATGTTCTGAGGGCTGGAGAAAAATGCCTTCTAGTGAGCTATTGAACGAGCTCAACCTGTTTAGCTTACCAAAAGAAGATTGAAAGGTGACTTAATTGAAGTGTTGAAGGGCCTTAATGGAGAGAAAAGATTGGGTATAAGAGGGCTTTTTAATCTAGCAGAGAAAGGCATAACAAGACCCAATGGCTGGAAGGTGAAAAGAGACAAATTCATATTACAAGTAAGACACAAATATGCAACAGCGAGGATGATTCACCACTGGAACAAGCTACCAAGGAAAGTGGTGGATTTGCCATCTCCTGATGTCATTTAATGAAAACTAGATGCCTTTGTGGAATGTGTTTGCCCCAAAAGTAGCTATTGTGTCATACAGGAGGCCTGCGATATGCAGGGGGTCAGATTAGATGCTCTAATGGTCTCTTCTGGCCATAAAGTTGACTAATTTCTGAAAAACTGAGTGTAGCGCTGGGAGCAGCATCTGATGTGTTACTGTCTAGCCGGCTTGCTTCCTAGAATGAATGCTCCTTGAGTGGGGTGGTCTACAGGGAGTAGCTCAAACCTCCAAAGTGCCTGGCCAGGGGCAGGACATTAGCACAGCAAAGGAGGGGTGTGGCAGTGACATCACAAAGGCCTTTTGCAGGGCCTCAGACTATTGGTCAAAGGTGGTGGGCAGGTGGTGACCTCACAGAAAGATGCAACATCAGCCAGGCAGGACAGGGGCGAAGGGCCAGGGAAACCTCAGAGACCCCTGTGGCTTTGCTTCAGCAAGTCTCCTTCTCCAGGTCTCTCTTTGAGGACTGAGAGAGAATTCGGGTTCACGGATGTGAGCGCCAGGAGGAACCTCTTTTGAGTTTTCTCCTTCCCTTTTCCTGATTTTACTAGAAAACAGATGTCCCTGTTTAGAAGGTAAGAGCCTCTTCGAGGTTTGAAACTTGTTCAGTCTAATCAATCTGTTGACAGTTGAAATCTAGGCATGGAAAATACAAGTTTAAGGACGCAGAATTTTATTCTGCACCTGGGATTTTGTCCCTTAGAATCACTGGGGACATTAGGGTTTGTCCTTTGTGTTTTACCTTTTTCTCCATCCATCCCTCCCTCCTTTCTCTTTGTCTCTTTCTTGTTTTGTCCTTTCACCTGTTCCCCTCCCAACACTAGGAGTGGTGTGTGTGTGTGTGTGTGTGTTGCGGGGGAGTGCTAGGCAGCACACACTGTGGGAGGTCCACCCAGAAATGTGGAGCTGAAATAGTGCTCGGGCAGTGATCTCCACCGGTGACCTGGGCCATCCTTTGGGCTCTCTGGTGAAAACCCTCGGCCTCCCTTCCTCAGTCTCTACCCTGATTGGCTGAGCAGGGGGTTATTGACAGGGAGGAGACTCAGGTCCTTGTTGCTCTCTTTGAAGACCAAGGAAATAAGTCAGAACCAGTTATATGTTTGATGAATTCTGCTGCTTCGGTGCATTAATAGTCTCTGAGCAGTTCATGATTCTCTCTAACTTTGCAGTTCTGCTAAAATATTTGCTGAATAATTACTGTGCAGTGTTGGTCTGCAGCTCATTTGAGAACACTTCAAGTCAGTTAATGTTTGAAATTCAAGATCTGATGGTTAGTTTGAAAATCAGGGCTCTTGGGTCCTATTCCCAACTCTGCCACTGGCTGGCTGTGTGACCTAAGACAAGTCAATTCTCCTTTCTCAGCCTTAGCTTCTCCCTCTTTCAAGTGGGGATAATAATGATCCGCTTCTACCTACCTCACGGTGGGTGGAGGATGGGGATCCATTGGAGAGTGTCACTAGGGGTAGTGCATAATATGAGGTGTCCTATCACCTTTACTCAGAGCAAATTATAACATAATAGACTAGCTGAAATAGTCTCTTTGTATTTTTTTTATTTTGAAATTGTTAAGAGCAGCAACTACTTAGCTCAGAGTGAAGCGTCTTATCTCATGTTTGTAATCTAATTGTCTCCTCTTTGTGTGCAACGAGGGAATTTAACACACTCTGACAAACAGGAGATGCTTTTGTTTTGCAACACAATATTTTTGCAAAGAACTTTCATCCCAATTATTTTGATTTCGAGAAAGAAAGTGGTTTAGTCTGAATGGAATTTTCTGATAGAAATGGTTTCAATTAAATTTCTCCACCATCTCAATTCCTGAGCTCTATTCCTGCCTCTGGGGAGTGGGGGTTTCCTGGTTGTTAGAACAGGAGTCAGGACCGGTGGCTTCTCTTTCTGGCTCTGCCACTGCCTTGCTGTGTAGGCCCTTGGGTAGGTCACTTCCCTTCTCTGGAAATCAGGCTCCTTCCCAACTGTCCAATGGGAAGAGGGACAGTTCTCGAACTCTGGGCAGTCCTTAGCCTGAGTGAGATAAGGGGCGTTAAAACCCTCTGTGAAGGAGAAAGGGGAGTTTCACGGTGTTTAGCACCAAGGAATTCTAAAGTTTGCTAAAATGTCTAGTCTGTGGAAACAAGAAATGGTTGGGGCAAAACTTTTTAACCACTGCCTTTTTTAAAGCCCATTCATGGATGTGTGTCCCTATCTCTCAAGTACCTGGGGTTCTTTGCCAGGAGGAGAGAAGAGATTCCTGCCTCTGTTTTTGTGGCCTTAACAAACCAGGTGTTGTGCTCCAGTTCTCGTCTGAGATCCCTGAAGAAGAACATCTTCCCACCCTTCAACAAGACAGGACCTATCTTTAAAAGGGAACAAAGAGAACTCTGAGACTTACTAGCTCGCCTCACTGCCATAGCTGGAGAGATACTGGAGTACATTCTTAAACAATCAGTTTGTCAGCAGCACCAACAGGATAGTTTGGTTCTTAGGACTAGTGAGCATGGATTTGTCAAGAACAAATCATTCCAAACCAATCCTCTTTCCTTCTTCAGCAGGGTTCCGGGCCTAGTGGAGGTAGGTAAACAGTAGATGGGATCTAGCTCGGTGTTACTAAGGCTTTTGACACAGTCCCGTAGGACAGTCTCACAAGCAAACAAGGGAAATGTGGTCTAGATGCAATCAGTGTGATGTGGGTGCAGAGCTGGTTGAAAGCCCAGACTCCAAGAGCCCTTCTCCATGTCTGGCTGTCCAACAGAGAGGGTGTACCTGTTGGGTCTGGCAGGGATCAGTCCGGGGTCTGGTACTATTCAATATTTTCATTACTGATTTGGAAAATGGAGTGGAGAGCATGCTTCTAAAATTTGCAAATGACACCAAGCACTTTGGAGCACAGGACTGGAATTCAAAATGCCCTTAACAAACTGGAGAATTGGTCTTCTTGAGCCAAACTCCATGGCTGGGCCCCTCTCTCTAGACTGGGATGAAGTGAAACCCCAGAGCCAAACACTCCTCCTCCTCCTGGGCAGTGCGCTCCGCCCTTGAATGATCAGATACTGCTTAGCACTGTCAGAGCAGCTTTGTTTGGGAGAGTCTCCCAGCACTTTTCAGTAGCGGGAAAGTATTAAATCCCATCAATGGAACTCAGGACTCCTGACTCTCAGTCCCCTGGTCCAGTGTCTCCAGCGGAGCACACTCCCTCTCATAGGCAGGGGGAGCGACCATGAGGGCCTGCTTGTAATTGCCAGCTGTGGGAGGGAATGTGCAGCAGTGGTTAGCAAAGGGGCCTGGAAAGAAGGACTGCTGGGTCCCATCCATCCTTCTGACACTTGGTGTGACCCTGAGTCAGTAGCTTCCCCTCCCCAGGCTTGTTTCTCATCAGTAGGGTTGGGGGCGCAGTCCCAACAGCCCAGGGGGATTGGGAGGCTCCAGGAAGGTGTGTAAAGTGCTGGGATTTCAGGATCCCAGAGGCGCTGTCACCCATGCACTAGGGTGATGTTCTGCACCCCCTGCTGCTGGCCAAGATTCTCCTTTCCCTGGCAATAAGACAGACTTGTTTTCCCAGCCAGCCGATCGCCCAGTGTCATCACCCTGCCTGCTGGCTGGGCAGGGTAGCTCCTCAGGTCACCACCCCCCTCTCCAGCCTGTCTTGGGCTTGGAAAGTGAGGAGAAGGGCGAGGGATGACATTGAACAGCCTCCATCCATCGCTCCATCACCAGAGCAAGTGAGTGGCATTAGGGTTCCTCGGTGGCATCCCCTGTCTGTCTGGGGAGAGGCAGAAAGAGGGGGAGAGAATCTCTCCCAAAGGACATTAGATTTGCAAACAGCCCCCAGGAGCCCCTCACTCTCAGATCGGGGAGGGGCTTCTCCAGGGCCATCTCCAGCATGTTTGGCAAGGTCCCAGCAATGGGGCTCCCAACCCTTCCCTTGTGGGAGACTGTTCCCCAGGCTGAGAGTCTCTGAGCTGGGCCAGAACCGGTGAGCTGCTGAGCATGGAAATCAATGGGAAATGAAGGATCCCTGGCCTTGCTATGTCTAGGGACTTTGAAGTGGGGAATGGTTTCCCAGGAGAAGTCCGGACTCCTGGGTTCTGTTCCTTCTCTGGCCTGGGCAGGGGATGGGTGGGAGGAAGCGTGAGTGTGTCCTGGGCTGGCAGGATGGAGCTGCTTGTCCAAAGTGACCAATGGTCTTTGTGACTGACCCCAGTGCTCGAAAAGGACGAGACTCCCCCGTTTTTGCAGCCCCAGGGATCACGAGGGGGAAGGTTGAGGGGGAGCAGATCATGCAATGAACTCCTGCTAGTGTGTGTAGCTTGCACTCCCTGCACCCTGTTGGGGGAGAGGAGCTGCTCTGGCTGGGGCAGGGATGGGGAGAGACCAAACAAGTTGGTTAGTGAGAGGCTGCCTTGACCTCAGACTCACATCTGCTCCCCGCTCGGTTCCAGGATGGCCAGGCACCTGAGGATGTTCAGGAAGAAGGCTCTGCAGGCGGCCCCAGAGCCTGTGGGAAGCAGCTGCCATCTTCCCCAGGAGCGGAGCGGCCCGACCGTCCCCAGTGGCAGGGAAGGAGCTCTCGGCCGGGTCAGAAGGTGGAAGTGCCCAGCCTTCTGGAAGAGGAAACCTGCTCCTGGTGCAGGCGCCGAGGTGGGAGAGGCACCGTCAAGGCCAAAATGGAGCTGGGCCAGGATGCAGCTGGGCAGGCAGGACCCAGCCCAGGAGCGGAACCGGGCAGGGTGGCTCCGGGGCTTGTTGTGTGGGCAGCAGCGGCCCCAGGAGCCCAGCCCCGATTTCCAGCAGGAGGCATTGCCCTGCCCAGTCAGTGGGGACCTTCCAGCCTTCCCAGGGCAGGAGGTGGAGGATCCCTCTCCCAGCCCCAGCAGCTCGGCCCGCTTCCTGTGGGACAACAGCAGCGCCTGGAACTTGGACAGCAGCGAGGCCGATGGACGCTTCTGCTTTATTCCAGGTGAGGAGCCTGGCTGGGCTCGGAGGGGTAACGAAGGGGCTGTGAACACTCCGGGCCCAGACCCTCGAGCAGTGCTATGGGGGTGGGTCCCCAGCTCAGGTATCTGGCCTGAGCCACTGAACCCCACTGACACTAGATGATGCCACTTTAATCCTTGATGCTCCATTGGGTTGGGGAGTGTGTGTGGGAGGCACCTCCCAGGGAGTCCAGGATTGTGGGTGGAGGGGTCTCTTTGCTAGGGACTCCTGAAGGAGTTGGGGGCTGATGACACTGAGGCTACTTGGAATCAAATACATTTGAGATACAAGTACATAGCCCATATTCATAACTTCAAATACAAAAATGGTACACACATACAGCCAGCATAATTATAACCAGCAAATCATAACCTTGTCATAGACACCTCACACGACAACCTTTGCACAATATTTGCTGCACATATATAACAGTGGTGGCAACAATGATCTCTACCGTCCCAGTTCATATTAATAACATCACAGAAGGCTATAGAGAAGTGGGAGGGAGGCATCTTCCAGCCGGCGTGTCTCGTCCGTTTCTCCTTTGCCGCTTGGGCCGAGGTGGGAAGGGAGCGAAACGTCCCCGGCTGAAGGTTTTGCGCTCAGCTTTGAAGATTAAGCCCGAACCCCCAGCATAGCTAGGTCAGGGTTGTCCTGGGCTCTGTGGTGGGAGGGCTCAGCTGGGAGAAGAGGCAGATGAGGGAATTTTGCCTCTGATAGATAAGGGCTTTGTCAGTGGGAAGCTGTAGGTCACATGCTGGGGGTGACAGCAGGGTTTGAGCTGGGGCAGCAGCAGCAGGGGAGCAATGTATGTGTGTGTGTGGTGAGGGGGTTTCACTTGGTAAAAATGAACCTGCCAAGCCGCTCCCTCGGCTGGAGCAAAAGCCTCTCATTTATCTCCTCAACTCCCCTCCATGAAAATCTCCACGCCTCCCCCGGCGCTTTGAGACCCTCTCACTCCCATGGAGATTTGTAATTGTTCTAACTCTTCCTTTGCTTGTCCAAACAGTTTTCACAGAAAAATGATCAAGGACATTTCAAATGAGAAAAACAAACGAAACCAGAGAACCCCCACCACATACAGTTTGGGTCTGAATTTTTCTACTGAAATTTGGAGACAATAAAACTCATCCCTTTGTTGGCCAGAAACCAAAGCTAGACCTCCTCCGCTGTAGCTGTGACTTCTCCTACCGAACCACCAATGCGCTGACTCCTCTTGTGAGACATTTCTCTGCACAATACTGCTGCTATTCCAGTTATTGACTCCAGGAAACATTTTCCTTAGCCTGGTTCCACATGTCACTGGTTTCTATAGCAAAGGTCAGTCCCTGGCCCTGTGGCCCAGACATCCTCATTCACATCAAGCTTCAAGCTGAGAATCATTTCCCATTCCCGCTCTGTGGGAGGGGAGACTTTTAAACGAGCTCTCTGTGTGACTGCACATGGCTAAGCAAAGAGAGCAAACCCCAAATCCCTCCTGTGCTTTGGGAGCCAGGTTTGCGGTGGGAATTCTGTAGTTCAGATGACTTCAAGCCTGGACATTGTGATTCTTTACCAGTTTTTCTGGCATTGGGGCAGTTTTGTGCTCACAGCTGTGATGGCTGAGTGGTTAAGGTGTTGGAGACAAAATCGACTAGGGTTCCCCTGCACAGGTTTGAATCCTGATTACAGTAAGGCCTGTGTTTTAGCCACTCTCTCACCCAGGCAATACCTCTGTACAACCCCCTGAGACACTCTCAATTCTCTCTCCACCCCAAGTAAATCCTGTTCTGCTCCTTTCATAGAGATCCCTGGGACACCACCTCATACTGTGTCCCTGAGGGGTCAGGCAAACTCTCAGCACCTGAAGCCTCTGCCACTCACCTAGTGCCCCATAGATCAGCCATAGCCCTGGTTCTGCTCCTCTCTCTAGAGTGCGAAAGAAGCCAAGTCAGCGACTCCATGGGAGCTATGGGGCTGCAGAACCAACAGAGAAAAAATAGGTGCTCAGCACCCACTGGCAGCCAGCTCCCCCTGCCCCACTACAGGCCTTGCTGACAAGCTCCTCCTCTTCCCCTTCAGCACCTCCCACTTGCCAGTGATCAGCTGTTCAGTGGAGTGCAGGAGGCACTGGGCAGGGATGGGAAGAGCTGGGGGCGGGAGACGAATGGTGCTGGATGGGAAGAGATGGGACTGGGGTGGGAGTTTGGGGGAAGGGGTGGAGTGGGGGCAAGGCCTCGGGGGGAAAAGGGGGATTTGTCCCAGACTCCAGATCCCTGTAGGGCCGGCCCTGAAGGAAAATGCTGACTATCACAGTGACAATAAAACTGACCAGCATTGCTGGGGGGACGGAGGGAGATCCGCCCTCATCAAGTCTCTTCTCTCCCCCAAGGTGAGCCAGACACTGCTCTCTCCTGGCTCTCACTCTAGCAGATGGACCACAAGGAACCATTTCCCCACAGGAAGTGCATTGAGTGCCCCTGTGGTGCTGAGGGGTCTGGTGCTGCTGCTACCTGTGGGGCTAGCAGAGGGTAGATGTCTGCACAGACTCTCAGCTACCAGGCCAGAGGGGGCACTTGGGACCTTTCCAGACTGGCTCAGTGAAGACGGGGGGGTTGACAGAGGAATACAGACGCTCTGCAGAGCACGGAGCAGCATCCGCCCATGGAGCCAGGCAATGAGCATTTCCCACAGCCTGGAGCCCAGGGGGAGACGGCAGCTGCTGCTCCAGCTCCTGGGGGACAGGCCCTGTCAGCCAACAGACACTTCTTACTCACCACAGCTAAGGGCGTTGGGTTCCTCCAGTGAGGGTGTGGAGCAGCCATTCATTTTCCTGTCCTTTTTGTGTTCAACTGCTGACAAAAACATCCCAGACAGAGAAGCAACAGGCCAAAATACTACTACGCAGCTGCTGAAGTAGCTTAGTTGGGAGAGCATTAGACTGGAGATTTAAAGGTCCCTGGTTTAACCCAAGGCTTTGACAGATCCTTTCATCCCTCTTGGTGCAGGAGTAGCTTGTTTTCTGGGAGCACAGCAGTGCCTGCACCCAAGGTGAGTTCCTGAGCTTGGGCTCTGCAGTAGGAAAACACAGAAGGCGCTTGTGCCCCTAGTTGGCCCACCTGACCTTTAACCATGAGAGCTGTCTTTCCCAACATGGTAAGAAAAGAGCAAGGCAGGGTGACCCTCAGGAATGGTGCCAGAGGGCTGCTAGGCACGGATTGGGGATGAAAACTCCTCTGTGCAGCTGAGCAATGGCAGTACCAGGGAAGGGGCATCTGTAAAAGTGACCCCACACACCTCTCCTCCTCTGGGCACCTAGAGCAGAGGCGGCTGGTGCTGACAGCTCCAAGGGAAGGCTTAAAAGCCATAGAGCAACTGAGGTCAGGGCAAGAGGAGGGCAGGACCATGCCTACGTGTGGCCTTCAGAGAGGCACAAAAACACCCAGCCAGGCTGCTCCCTGCCATGCCAAACACCCACTGAAGGTCACCAGCACGCATGGCAGCTGCTGATGCTCTGTGGATAACATCACAAGTTGGTAGGAAAGCAGGGCCAGCCCCCATGGTGGGGCCTCTGTCTGTTCCCACTCACAGTGCTTACTTTTGCAGTGGGGCAGGAGATTTTACCCCAAGAGGCTTTTCCCCAGCTGGTGAGAAGCAGAGAAACACCCAGGCTCCCAAGGTGCTATTTACCAACCCCCTCAAGCACAGGGACAGGCGCACATTTGGAAGAGGGAAACTGCTCTACACGCCATCCCGGGCAGCCGCCCATTTTCTTTGGCAAGTCAGGAATGGCAAAGGCTAGACTGGAAGCACCTGGGGCTCCTGCCCCAGCCTTTGTGACACCCAACCCCCAACTCGTTCCCGGGCTCTAGCTGAAGCCAGAGCATTGGCCTGAGTGGCTAAGAAGAGGTTCCAGCCCTGAAGGGAGCAGGACATTCAGCACAACAGTAAAACTGCAGAAACACAAAAACCAAGGGACTCAAACCATCAATCTTCTGATCCTCACTCAGACACTTTACCCATTAGGCCACATGAGAAAAACCCCTCCAAGCACTTCTTTGGAAAAAGTGGACATTGTGTTTCTCAGGTCATCTGCTGAGCGGGGCTGAGACTCTCTGGGCACAAGAAGTCGAGTTCCCAGCGACATGTGAGACTTAATTCTATGGAGCCAGGTGCAGGGTTTGGCAGGGAGGCTCAGGTATGGGGGATTGGGGTGCAGCGGATGGACCAGCTGCCTAGGTGTGGAGATTTAGTCACACTGAGGCACAGGAGGGAGGAGGAGGAGGCTGACAGGCAGGGGCTGTGTAGAAAAAGAGGAGGGGTTCCTGGGAATTTTTTTGCCTCTCGTTTGCGTATCTGCTCGCTCTTGTGGTAAATATGGCTTGAATAAGCCCAGGTAGCTCAATTGGTAGAGCATCAGACTCTTAATCTGAGGGTCCAGGGTTCAAGCCCCTGTCTGGGTGCTCAGCTTTTAAGTGGCCTTGTGTGCCAGGAGCCAAATGATTCCTGGTACTGTCCACCAGCCACATGCTGATTCCCAGAAGCCATGGCCATTTCCTGGAAAGGTTACTTTCCTCAGAATCAGGAGAGAGGCCACATCCACAGGAGCAGGCCTAGAACAAGCAGTCTCTGGCTGGCAGGAAGTGCTGTGGGGCCAGGTGCAGAGAAAGCTCAGAAGGGGAGCAGCAGAGATGAGGGGAAAAGAGACAGAGAAGCAATGAGGACAGAGTACAAGTGTACAGGGGGTTCAGGTCCAGCTATTGTGGAGAACTTCCCTGGTTTATACGTGACCGTGGTGCAATTGGCCAGAGAAAGGTTCTAAGTCCCCACCCCCTTACCCAGAGGCCTGCCTGACCCCAAGGACGCTCTTTCTACTCTCATCTGTGGCAGAGTCCTCATAACCCCAACAAGGCTGGGCCCAGGAATCCTGGGGGGTTTGACCCCAGTGGTGAGCTGGAGCCAGTTCCCAAGAACCGGTTGCTAAAATTAGACCTCTGTGGAGAACCGGTTGTTAAAGGGCCAGGGGATGGGCAAAGAACTCTGGTCTGCAGGCTGGACCATCCTGTTGTTCTCAGGATTCACAGCTGGGGAGGCTGAGGTTCCCCCAGCCCCTCCTCCGTTTCCCACCAGCTGCAGTGTGACCAGCTACCAGCACCAGCTGGGTAGCTCAGCTGAGCTTCTGAGTCATTCTGATGCGTTGAGCTGCAGGCAAGGTAAGCGGGATGGGGCTGCAAGCTCCAGGGCTGCTGGGGGGGAGGCAATTTTCCACAGCCCCTGCAGGGGCCCCTTGCCCCATGAGTATGTCTCCCCCTGCCCCAGCCCCTCCCCTGCTCCCCCCCCCACCTTAAATCAAAAATGTTTATAGGGAGCCGTTTGTTAAGATTTTGGCAGCTCATCACTGTTTGACCCCCAATCTTGTCATGATCACTTGAACAGGACTACAGTGTCTCCACTCTGGGCACTTCCCTGACCCACTCCTCATTGCATTGCTTCAAGCAAACATCATTTATTACCCAGCAATCAATGTAAAACATAAGGAAAGATTAAAGGAAAACATGTTACCCTGTTCTGTGGTGCAGGGAGATCACAACCAGTGTCTCTGGAGGGTCAGGGCAGGTCACAGTCTCTCCCTCACATGTCCCAGGCCTCCTTCCCAGGCCCTGGCTGTGCTGCAGGGACACCACAGGCTGGACACTTGCTCTGGCAGTGGCCACATGCTCTAGGTGACAGGCCCCTTGTTCCCAGTGTCAGCCCCCATGTAGGGGATCTCTTGATGGGTGGCATCTCCTTGCACTGGGCCTTCTGCCCAGGGTCCCCCTCACTCTCCCACACTGCTCACTGCACCCACCTCCAGCCCCAGTGCTGCTGCGGCTCTGCCTCCAGCTCCCCGGGCTGCTCCTCTGGCTTCGCTTGCTGCAGCTCTTCTCCTAGCACAGATCTGCTCCCTGGGCAGCTTCTATGGCTCGTGCTGCTGCGGCTCGACTCCCAGCACAGATCTGCCTGGTTCTCCCTGGCTGGTGCAGCTCTGCTCCCTGGCTCTTCTCGGGCTCTTGCTCTCTCCTTAGCTCCACCCCGCTCTGGCCCAGGCAGTTCCAGCTCACACAGAGGATGGGACCCCCTGGCCTGGTGACTCCCTCATTACACTGTCTGGCCTGTCAGTCCAGCTAACTTGGAGCTTTGGCCTCTCCCCATTGCCCCTGGGGACTGTCAGTCTCTGGGTCCTGATTTCCCATTGGCCCTTCCCCCATCAATTGGAACTGGGAACTAGCCAACCAAAACCCCACTAAGTTTTAGTAAGGGGCCAACAGTCCCTTACATGAGCTAGCGCTGTGAGGGTCACCACTGTGCAGAGAAAGCAGCTCAGACTGTTCCCATGGTGTAATGGGCAACGCTCAGGACTCTGAGTCATTCCATTTGAGTTCAAATCTCAGTGGGATCTTATGCTGGCTTGTGGTAAAGCCCTGGACTCACAGTGCTCAACTTCCTTGTTTCCAGCTGTACAAGAGCAGATCTTTCCCCTCCTGCTGGGTGACTTGCCCACTAGGGCCAGGTTTTGGGTTGTGATGGCCAAAATTGGTTGGGGCTGTATAACTTGCTACCCTGGTTGCTGATGCCTGCAGTCCTGTGGTTTGACCAGGTAGTAGGGATTCTTGCTGCTTCACATGGGGCCCAAAAGTTTGGCCCTTGTGCTTCCTGCCACACTTTTCCTCTTGCCCACATGGTGCTTGAATAAAGGAGGGCCAGGGCCAGGCTTGATAGTCAGGGCTAGGTAGGAGGGAGGAAGAGCCCCAGGCTGGAGCCCAGCACACCTCTCCTCCTCTGGGCACCTAGAGCAGAGGTGGCTGGTGCTGACAGCTCCAAGGAAAGGCTTAAAATCTACAGAGCAACTGAGGTCACGGCCAGAGGAGGGGAGGACCATGCCTCTGCGTAGCCAGCAGACAGCCACAAAGACACCCGGCCAGCCTGCTCCCTGGCATGCCAAACCCCCCTGAAGACGTGCTTAATCCACTTGCTGATCAGGAGGAAAAGCTCTCAAAATCTGTGCGTGAGGAGAACCTCTTTTTTCCCCTCTACCTTTCATCTGTGAAAAGAGCTGTGTGAAAGGTGGAAGGGATTTGGGGGCCCAGGAGGAAGCCCTTGATGTTCAGTGCCTTAGAGAAGCTGGACTTGGACATGGTGGGTGTTGGGAAAATGCACATTCATGAGTTTAGGGTAGATTGATGGGCAGAGGGTGATTGCAAGAAGGGCCAATCTCTCTGGTCCTCCAGGCCAGGGAAGAATGATGGGCCTGGAGTCTTGTTCTTCACATTTGTGGTGTGAGTGCAGAAGGGGCTGGAGCTCCGACCAGGGAGGGCATTACTGGTGGGCTTTGTGCTCTGCAGCACTGGTTACGGCTATATTAGTGTGTATGGTCCCCAGTTAAGACATGAATGGAAAGATCAATGGAAGGAACTGGCTCCTTTCCTCTGGACTGTTTGGTGTTGGGGGGATTTGAATTGTGTCAGCCGGCCTGAGGACCGCTGGTCCTGTTTTCCTGACTGTCAGAGGAAATATTTTTACACTGAGCACTACCTGGCGCAGGTCTGTAGTGAGGTCGGAGGAGCTCACACCAGCCCCAGAGGGGGTTCACCTTTCTGCGGGGACGGGCCAGGAGTCACACTGACCGGATTTACGTGAAGGAGAGCACGTCGACAGCCCAGTCAGGGTGGTGCCTATGGACTGTTCGAATAATGCCGCTCTCACCATGTGCTCAATGTGGACAATTCCCTGACCAGGGATGGCTCTGTGTATTTTGCCTCCCCAAGTACGGCGGTCAGGCAGCCTTCGGCGGCATGACTGCGGGAGGTCCTCTGGTAACATGGATTCAGCGGCATACCTGCAGGAGGTCTTCTGGTAACGCGGATTCAGTGGCATGCCTGCGGGAGATCTGCCAGTCCCACACCTTCGGCGTACCCGCTGCCGAATTGCCACTGAAGCCGCGGGACTGGCAGAGCTCCTGCAGGCATGTCACCTAATCCGCATTACCAAAGGACCTCCTGCAGGCATGCTGCCGAAGGCAGCCTGACTGCCACCCTCACAGTGACCGGCAGGCCATCTCCCGCAGCTTGCCGTCCCAGGCACGCACTTGCTGCGCTGGTGCCTGGAGCTGTCCCTGTCCCTGACCCAGGGCAGGGGATATTGGATGCTGAACATCCAGAGCTTGCAAGATAAAAGAGCAGGGGGGCAAGGCCTGGTGGTGTTGGCATAACAGGAAAGCATCAGCGGGTTCTATGGCAACCAGAGGGATTGACGAGTCGGTGGCTTTGTTCCAGCGGTCAGGCAAACAGCGCAACATCAAAGAAACCAATGGTGCCAAGTCCTGCAGTGTCGCCTGTGGCATTTCCACAAGAGCATCCAGGCTGCGGAGCCAGTCATCCTGTGACTGTACGACCAGATCAATTGACAGCTGCCCGAGTTCCAGGAGATGAGGCTGCAGCTGGCTGATTTGAGCGGGAGCACTGAGTGAAGGGAGGGACGGCCTCCCCTGACATTTTTGCAGCCTGCAGGGAATGGAGACCAAGCAGCGGGATGTGGGGACTCAGGGCAGGACCTGAAGATCCCATAGTGCAGGACTACAGTCACTGGAGAAGGAGAGAGAGTCCTGCGAGAGGAAGCCGCTGGTGGGAAGCAATAAGTGCAGAGTGCAAACCAGTCAGCCGAGAGACACAGGGGTCTAGAAAACAAAAGAGCAGTAGGTTCTATCGTGTAAGGGGCAGCACTCAGGACGTTGAATCCTGGAATTTGAGTTCAAATCTCAGTGGGACCTCCTGCAGATACTGTAGTTTGCTGCAAAGCCTTGGAGCTCAATGTGTATGGTTATCCTCTACCTGGGTGAACTTCAGCATGGTTTTTTTCTCCTCCTCCTAGGTCACTGATGCCCATTGGAGATGGGTCTTTGATCCAGCTGGCCGCTATGGGGTGGGGTCCTAGAAATTAACAGTCTGGCTAGAGATTCCTGTGGGTTGACCTGATGGTTGGGTTTCCTGCTGCTTCATCTGATGTCCACAACTTTGGTCCCTGTAGTTGCAGCTCTTCCTCTTGCCCACATGGCATTTCAAGGAAGGAGTGCCAGGGCCAGGTTTCCCAGGCTGGAGCCCCAGCACACCTCTCCTCCTCTGGACACCTAGAGCAGAGGCGGCTGGTGCTGACAGCTCCAAGGGAAGGCTTAAAAGCCACACAACAACTGAGGAAAGGGCAAGAGGAGGTCAGGACCATGCCTATGTGTGGCCTTCAGACAGGCACAAAAGCATCCAGCCAGCCTGCTCCCTGCCATGCCAAACACCCACTGAAGGCCACCCACAGACCAGCATGCGAGGCGGATGCTGATGCTCTGTGGCCATTATCGAAGATGGTATGAAAGCAGGGCCAGCCCCTCGGTGGGGCCTCTTACCGTTCCCACTCAAGGTGCTCACTTTTGCAGTAGGGCAGGAGATTTTACCCCAAGAGGCTTTTCTCCAGCTGGCAAGAAGCAGAGAAACACCCAGGTTCCATGTAGCAAACCCCCTCAAGCACAAGGACAGGTGCACATTTGGAAGAGGGAAACTGCTCTACACACTAGCCCAGGCAGCCACCCATTTTCTTTGGCAAGTCAGGAAGGGCAAAGGCTAGACTGGAAGCACCTGGGGCTCCTGCCCCAGCCTTTGTGACTCCCAACCCCCAACTCCTTCCTGGGGCTCTAGCTGAAGCCAGAGCATTGGCCTGAGCCGCCAAGAAGAGGTTCCAGCGCTGAAGGGAGCAGGACTTTTAGCTCAAAGGTAAAGCTGCACAAGCGCAAACACGAAGAGAGTCGAACCTTCAATCGCCTGATCCGAAGTCAGATGCCTTAGCCATTAGACCATGTGGTCACACAAGAGAAGACCCTCCAGGCACTTCTTTGGAAAAGGCAGACACTGATGCACCCAACGAAGTGGGGATTCACCCACGAAAGCTCATGCTCCAATACATCTGTTAGTCTATAAGGTGCCACACGATTCTTTGCTGCTTATGCAGACACTGTGTTTCTCAGGTCAGCTACTGAGGGGGGCTGAGACTCTCTGGGTGCAGGAAGTCGAGTTCCCAGTGAGATGTGAGATTTAATTATCTGGAGCCAAGTTCAGGGCTTTGGCAGGGAGACTCAGGCATGGGGGATTGTGGTGCAGTGGACGGACCGGCTGTCTAGGTGCGGAGATTTAGTCTCACTGAGGAGGAGGAGGAATCCTGCCGATAGGCAGCGGCCAGGGTCGGTGCAACCACTAGGTGAACTAGTCGGCCACCTAGGGTGCCAAGTGGTTGGGGGAACCAAAAAGCGCACTCAGGGGAGGCAGTGCAGTGGTTGTGAGCTGGGGCAGGGGGCTGGGGGTGTGTGGGGAGAGGGCTGCCCGCAGCAAGTAACGGCGGCAGGGGCGTGCAGGGGAACCGCTTCCTGTCCCAGCTCACCTCTGCTCCATCTTCTCCCCTGAGCACGCTGCCCCCACTCTAATTCTCCTCCCCTCCCAGGCTTGCCTCACTAAACAGCTGATTGGCACCGCAAGTCTGGGAGGCCGGAGAAGTGGAGCAGCACCAGGGTGCTCAGGGGAGAAGGCGGAGTGGAGGTGAACTGGGGTGGGGAGCTGATGCAGGGGGGACTGCCCGGCTCTTCCCCATGGCCCCCATCCCTGCACCCACTGAATGGTAAGTGGAGTGACCCAGCCCCAGCCTGGTCCACTCCCCTGGTTCCCAGCCACTCCGCTGGCGAGTGCTGTGGGGCAGTTCCCCCATCCCCCCAAATTTGGGAGCCAGGGGAGGTCTATGGGCCTGGGTCTCTCATCCCTCCATCCCCTCCCCTGCCCCCAAAATCCTTCTTGGGCTCTGTGGGGCTGGGTCTCTCTCCCGGCTCCTGTGCTCCCTCCCTGCTCGGCATGTCCTGGGAGTGAATCAGTTTCCTTGGACCAACATTTCACCACTCCACATGTGTCTCTTCTGTTCCTCAGCTCCCTCCACCCCACCCCATTTCCCCTGCATCCCAGGCTGGGTCTCTGCCAACCCCCTCTTGTCTCCTCCTGACCCCAATATCCCCTGCCCCTACGGGTCTATGGGGCTGGGTTTCTCCCTCCCCCATTCTCCTCCCATCCCCTTCCCCAATATCTCCCTGCCCCAGGCTGTGACGTGCTATAACGTGTGCTGGGGCTGTGACGTGTGCTGGGGCCAGGGCTGGCTCCAGGGTTTTTGCCATCCCAAGCGGCAGGGAAAAAAACCCACCCACGATCGCAATTGGCGGCAGCTCCACTGCACTGCCTTTTTCTTCCCCGGCAATTTGGTGGCAGGTCCTTCCCTCCGAGAGGGACCAAGGGACCCGCTGCCGAATTGCAGCTGAAGAGCCCGACATGCCACAGCTGCCCCATGTGGACTAATGGTTAAGGAATCCAACGGTGGATTAGAAGGTTGAGGGTTTGAGTCCATTGGTGGTTGTTTTCCTGTTGTGCTGAAAGTCCTGCTCCCTTCAGGGCTGGAACCTTTTCTTAGCTGCTCCCTCATTACACTGTCTGGCCTGTCAGTGCAGCTAACTTGGAGCTTTGGCCTCTCCCCATTGTCCCTGGGGACTGCCAGTTTCAGGGTCTGGATTTCCCATTGATCCTTCCCTCCTCTATTGGTGCTGGGAACTAGCCAACCAACCCCCCCCCCAACCCACACACGGACACTAAGTCTTAGTAAAGGGCCAAGAGCCCCCTTACACAAGCCAGCCCCAGGACAGTCACCAATGTGCAGAAAAGGCAGTATGAGCTGGTCCCATGGTGTAATGGGCAGCACTCAGGACTCTGAATCGTGCAATCTGAGTTCAAATCTCAGTGGGACCTTGTTTTGGCTTGTGGTAAAGCCCCAGAGCTCAACTTCCTTGTCTCCAGCTGCGTAAGAATGAATCTTTCCCCTCCTGCTGGGTGACTCACACCTCCTAGAGCCAGGTCTTTGGCTGGGATGGCCACAATGGGTGAGGGCTCTAGAACTTGCTACTCTGCGGGTTGGGATTCTTGCTGCTTCACCTGATGTTCACAAGCTTGGCCTTTTTGCTTCCTACCACACTTTTCCTCTGCCCCACATGGCACTTGAAGAAAGGAGTGCCAGGGCT
This sequence comes from Gopherus flavomarginatus, assembly GCF_025201925.1. Classification (NCBI taxonomy): domain Eukaryota; kingdom Metazoa; phylum Chordata; order Testudines; family Testudinidae; genus Gopherus; species Gopherus flavomarginatus. The sequence continues at coordinate 2,173,418 of NW_026114611.1, forward strand.
GGGATTAATAGTCAGGGCTTGGCAGGAGGGATGAAGGGTCCCAGACTGGAGCCCCACACACCTTCCCTCCTCTGGGCACCTAGAGCAGAGGCAGCCCAGCTCTGTCTGCTGGATACCTCAGCAGAGTAGGTGAGTTCATGTAAATACAGTCTGGTCCCAAAGCCTCCTCCCAACCCTGGTCATCAGTAGCTGTCAGGGGAGAGCTCATTCACACCTCGCTTACAAATCATCATTTGAAATTCTAAGGTTGGCCAACACTGCCGAAGCCAATGCACCGACATTGTCAGCAAACACAACAGCTGAGTGAGGAAACCTGGCTTTGTCCAGACTGGAAATTACCACCACTTTGGTACCTGCACACTGCTATTTTGGCCTGCTGCTTCTCTGTCTGGGATGTTTTTATCAGCCATGGCCATGGCACACAAAAAGGACGTCATTGTGAATGGCTCACGAAGACAAGACTCGCTTTTGCCTGCCATGCTCAGCTTGAGTTGCTTCCTCACACCGTTCCTGCCTTAGTTCCCGGGTTGACCTGGTGGCAGAAGGGAACTGGGGGCCAGTGATGCGGGGAGGAAGTTGTGCTGGACCATGAGCTAGACTAGACCCTGACAGTAAGAGTCTGGCCACCACTTGCTGCCCCACCTTGTTGTCCTGGCTTCCCCCACTGGACGTCATTTAGGAAGGGAAGTGGGGCTTCTACCTCCCCTCCCCGATTTTCACATCACAGAGGAGCACAAACAGGAAAACAAACGGCTGCTCCATACTTCTCCCATGAGAGGAACCAGACGACCTTAGCTGTGGTGAGTAAGAAGTGTCTGTTGGCTGACAGGGCCTGTCCTGGAGGAGCTGGAACAGCAGCTGACACCTCCCCCTTGGCTCCACGCTGTGGTAAATGCCCATTGCCTGGCTGCGTGGGTGAATGCTGCTCTGGGCTCTGGAGAAAGTCTATATTGGTCTGTCAACCCCCCATCTTCACTGAGCCAGTCTGGTAAGGTCTCAAGTGCCCCCTCCGGCCTGGCAGCTGAGAGTCTGTGCAGACATCAACCCCCCTGCCAGCCCCAGAGCCAGCAGAAGCACCAGCCCTCCCAGCACCACAGGGGCACTCAATGCACTTCCTGTGGGGAAATGGCTCCTTGGTGTCCAGCTGCTAGAGTGAGAGCCAGGAGAGAGCAGTGTCTGGCTCACCATGGGGGAGAGAAGAGACCTGATGAGAGCTGATCTTCAGTCTCCCCTGCAATGCTGGTCAGTTTTATTGCCACTGTAACAGTCAGTGCTTCCCTTCAGGGCTGGCCCTAGAAGGGTGCAGGATCTGGGACAAATCCCCCCCTTTCTGCTCTTCCCCACTCCACCCCTTCCCCGAAGTCCCACCCCTTCCTGCCCTGCATCTTCCTGCTCCATTCCTCTCCCTCCTCTCCCTGCACCCCACTGAACAGCTGATCACTGCAGGGGGAGGTGCTGAAGAGGAAGAGCAGGAGCCAGGGCCGGTGCAACCATTTAGGCGGACTAGGTGGTTGCCTAGGGTGCCGAGATTTGATGGCGCCAAAAAGCCCCCCCAAATTTTTTTTAAATGGTTCAGCAGCCGCTGCTGCTGGGACAGAGAGGGAGTCTGAGCTGCCGGCAGCAGTAGGCAGCCCAGGGTGTCCCCTGGGTCAGGGCGCCTCCGCAGCAGCCGGCAGTCCAGGGTGTCCCCTGGGTCAGGGCGCCGCCACGACAGCCAGCAGTCCAGGGTGTCCTCTGGGTCAGGGTGCCTCCACCGCAGCCCGCAGTCCAGGGTGTCCCCTGGGTCAGGGCACCGCCGTGGCAGTCGGCAGCCCAGGGTGTCCAGAGGGGGCGATAGGCAGTCCAGCAAGTGCAGGCATGAACCCCTGGAACAATACTTAAAATGGTGAAATCTGAGGTGATAAAGGTGTCATTTTGGGACATAAACAAGTGATCTAAGAAAGGAGTGAAAAGTTAACTCTACAGAGGCTGAAGAGAATTAAGCAGTTAAACTTTGTGGAAAATGTTAAAAAGGACCATGTTAAAGAGAAAAAATTCTTGGTTTCTTTGCAGCCATTCTGAAGGGAAAATGGGCCCTTTTTCCAGAAGAATGCCTGTAATTAATCCATATATATATATACAGCTATGTAAAAACAATGCAGTGTAAAGAAATATTAAGGAAAAGAAAATGTGTATGTATCTATTTGTCTGTGAAAATATGTAACATTCTAAGAATCTAAACCAACACATCTGGTTTGTAAAACTCCTGTTTTCTAGGTGTGAGATAAATTGATTTTGTTTTTGTTTTTAATGCCACTACAAATTCATATGACTCTTTAATTCAAAGTTGCAAAACTGACAGACCTTTTTGCAAGACCCAGGTAATTAGTGCTGTTTGGCTTTGGGATTTAGCATTTAACCCTTAAGGGGTAACTTGATTCTTTACAAAAATTACAATGTTTTTAAATAAAGACCAAGTCATGGCTGCAATAGGGCAGTCAAAATCAGGAGAATAGGGAGAGATTCTGAAGTTTTTTTGTTTGTTTGGTTTTTTTTTTTTAAACAATAGCAGATAAAAGTTGTAATGAAAGAATAAGAAATTAACAGTGACCCTCTGAAGCAACAGCAGAGATGAGGTGCACAAAATAAAAAGAAGCAATGTTAAAAACACTGAGCCTTAAAATAGCTCTGTGTAATCAGACAGTCATTTTTATAAGGGTACATGAAAACTCTGTAAGAACAAAAGAAACAGTTACACCTTATGTAAAAATTAATATGGCTAATGTTTTAAAAAAGTTATAGTATAGAAAGAATGTGCATTTTCCCTAGGCCATGTGCAGTGTATATTGTAGAAAGGGGTAAAAAAAAATGCAAATGAAATGTGCTGTCATGGTATAATTCCCCACTCTGAACCTTAGCGTCCAAAAGATGGGGTACCAGCATGAATTCCTCTAAGCTCAATTACCAGCTTAGAACCTGTAGAGCTGCCACCAACCAGGAATTCCAGTGCCTGGTACACTCTGGTCCCCATAAAACCTTGCCCGGGGACCCCCAAGACCCAGACCCTCTGGATCTTAACACAAAGAAAGTAAACCCTTTCCCCCACCGTTGCCTCTCCCAGGCTTCCCCTGCCTGGGTTACCCTGGAAGATCACTGTGTGATTCAAACTCCTTGAATCACAAAACAGAGAGGAAAATTCACCTTCCCCCCTCCTTCTCTCTCCCCCTCCCAGACTCTTCCTGAGAGAAAGTAATCCTGGCACAGAGAGAAATCAGCCTCTCTCTCCCTCTTCCCTCCGTTCTCCCCACCAATTTCCTGGTGAATCCAGACCCAGTCCCCTGGGGTCTCACCCGAATAAAAAAACAATTAGGTTCTTAAACAAGAAAAGCTTTTAATTAAAGAAAGAAAAAACAGTAAAAATTATCTTTGTAAATTTAAAAAAAATGGAATAGGTACAGGGTCTTTCAGCTATAGACACTGGGAACACCCTCCCAGCCTAAGTATAAAAGTACAAATTAAAATCTTTTTAGCAAAATACCAATTTGAACTCCTTTCAGCCAAATACACATTTGAACTTCTTCCAGCCAAATACACATTTGCAAATAAAGAAAACAACCATAAGCCTAACTCGCTTTATCTACCTAGTACTCACTAGTCTGAACTTATAAGAGCCTGTATTGGAGAGATTGAGCCCCCAGAGTGAACAACAACCAAAACTAACAGCACACACAAAAACTTCCCTCCTTCAAGATTTGAAAGTATCCTGTCCTCTGATTGGTCCTCTGGTCAGGTGGCACCCAGGCTTACTGAACTTGTTAACCCTTTACAGTCAAAGAGATATAAAGTACTTCTGTGCTATTAACTTTTCTTATCTGTTTATGACACGTGCTGCTGAATTAAAATCCTATTAGGGCTCCAGAAAGAGCCTCAATAGGCTGTGTTTTCTTTTTCAGATCCCTGTGTGTTAAGACAGAGTCTCTGAGCTCTGCTGATGGCTTTGAATCCGAAAGCCAAGCCTGTGTTGATGCAAATTACCTAACTGATAAAGAAAGGTGAGAACTGCCAGCACAAAAGAAGCTGCAAATAAAGAACATACCTGGTCAGCAAACAAATTGCCTACATAAAAGGCATGGTATAACAAGATACCTTTAATAGATTTGATGCTAATGTTATTGTTAATATTAAACATTAAAGTAAATTTAGTGTTAGTAAGTACCCCTGTAACAGCTTATAGTGTGTATGATTTTTGGAAAAATCCTTTAAAGTAATATGGTAATGATGCTTCTCAGCTGTTACCTGTGAATAAACTTAAAGCTTAACACAGCAGGAAAAACATTACAGACTTGGTCTGCTATATAAAAGGAAAAACTTGAGGTACACCACCTCATGAATTTAATAACCAAACAGTGGAATAATTTCTGCATAACCCCTAAAAAGTAGAACCCATTAAAACCTGGTCTTCCTATAGATCAAAAAACACAAGAAAATATAGGGGTAATTCCTCTGTTTTGCCTGCAATCAGCAAGGGTATTTGTAAAAGAAAGGAATCTTTTAAGTAATAATCAATGCCACCCCAAAAGGGGTAGAAAAATGTTATTTTTGTCTTTCAGATAATCCAAAGTACTGTATAATGGGCTATGTGTATGTGTTAATTCTTGGGGAAAAGTGTTTAAAAAGTGTTAGCAACTCACCAGAAGACAAATGTAAATGTAATGTAAGTACTGTGTTTACCAATAATCACATTTACTATTTGCCACAACAACAACAAAAGAGTCTCAGCTTACTGTAAGCACTGATTTAGCTCAATTCTCTATCAATCTTGGCATTGAATGGCAAACAGTTACCAATCATCTGTTAAAAGGTAAAAAGGTAACATAGTTCCTAGAAAAAAAAATGTGGAAAATTGAACCATTCATATTATACGCACAAATGGGGACATGTTAAGAATTGCCACTGCAGAAAAACATAACAGCCTACCATTGGTATAACATATTTTTTGGATGGTCTCCCACAACTACTGGCATACTAATATTACTACCCCTAATTGTGTTTTTGGTTTAAATTGTATGTGTTTAATCGAAATGTTTAAAATGTGCTGGTGGATAAAACAAATGTATGCAAAGCTAAAGCCACAGGCCCAAATCACCTCTCAGTATTTTCTATTACATGGACTAAATAAGAAGTGACACTGGCGATTAATAATCTTAGTGTCAAAAGGGGGATATGTAGGAGCAGGATTTTATAATGTCTCATAAGAATTAAAGTATAATTTGATTTCATCCTGCTAGCCACCTTTTTTAAATAGCAGAAAGAAATGACCCCCTTGGACTATAAGATTCGGTTTTCCCATATGCATTACAAATTGGGCCCTCTCTAACTCTTTGTTTTAAGATTTAGGTAGTAAGAGACAGGATTCTCTATTGTGTCTGTGTTAAGTAAATTAGAGAAACATTGAAAGCCTGGGTCTCAATGTAAATTGTCTTGGTTATTAATTGTAAAACTTAGCAAGCTTTAATTTGCAAAGCTTTTTTGCTCGATATAAAATACTACTGTTTGTATTCTCAATTTATTTGTGTGAATGAGGAATGTATGCATCAGGAAAAGATAAAGGTGTGAAGGCCATTTTATAGCCAGAGTCAAGGAAGAAGTAGTAAAGAGACTTAAAGAACATCAAAGAATCACCAGGCACTGCTTACTACCCCGCTGGCTGTTAAACTGTCTGGCATCTCAGAGTGGATACATGCTTCGCCGTGTAAAAATGCACCACCCCCAGTGAACCAATCATCACTTCAGGACCAGACAGAGTCAATTGTGACTCCAGAAGAAGACGTAGAGGAACAGCCTGCAATACCTTACAATCTACGTTCTCATAAGGGTTGCCAGAAGCAGACGACAACCTAAAGCAAGGCCCAAGAAGAAGCAGTAGTGAGCCTAGCGCCTGCTGCCTGGTGGACATAAAACTGTGACTGCGGTTTCCTGAGTTGAGGTTGTCAGAACCAGAAGGGCCCTGCCTCCAACATATGCCTCTGATGGTGTCTGTTCCTCGACTGCTGGTGTCTTAAGGTCTGGGGAGTCCACAACAATGACAATTCTTTTATCCAGCAGCAAGTTTGGATAGCTCAGACCCTTATTATTTCTAAATGCTGGGTCTGCAGCCACATCCCAGCCCACTCTCAAACTGGTGTTCCTGTCCTGGCTATCCCACTCAATTCCCCAGACCTCACTGGAGGACCTTGTCCGTTTAACACAATATGGAACAGTAATGACACCTGCGAAGAGGCTATTGGCAGTTCCTTTATCCCGCTTGGGGGAGTAATACACCAGGCAAAAAGGCTCCTGAGGTTACAGCCAGTAGTTAAAATAATGGCAAATAAAACCGGAGAAAGTTTAAGAGCCCTGGCCAAAGAAACAGGGGCGATCCAACAGGTGGCCTTCCAAAACCGTCAGGCATTAGACATAGTGCTGGCGGCCAAAGGAGGGACCTGTGCTCTCACTGGAAAACAATGTTGTCTGTTTATACCTGATGATAGCAATGAGGTAATAGATCGCGCTAGCCACTTAGAAAAAATCGCATATCTTCGCCAAGTAGAGCCGAGTTCTTTATGGAAGTGGCTAAGTAACCTGTTCAATTTCTCTGGCATAGGAAACTGGTTGTTTCAGGGAGCCCTAACTATCCTCTTTGGAATCTTAGTGATTTTTGTATGCTTTCAGTTAATCTCCTGTTGTATCCAGAATTGTGTCACCCAGGTAACTGCCCCAAAACAGAGTGCTAATATGATGATTTTGAATATCGCTGATGAACAAAGAGATAAGGAACGGTTAATTTGTGGAACCCAGTAATTGTTGGTCATGGCATGCGCTTGACCGAAAGGAGGCATTGTGAAAGTAGAATGAATTATATTGTGAAAATAGAAAGGATTAAAGAAATGCTGTCTATACCTTTAAGCAAAATTGTTGGAATGCTGCAATCCAGGTGTCAGGAATACAGACATTAACATAGAACAATTGGACTGTTTAAGGGCAATTGGTGAAGTATTAGCCTTAGATGGATAAGAGTTAGTAAGGAAGTAGGATATGCATGCTGTGCCCCAGGTGAATTTTACTGTTTTGCTTTCTTTGTCCCTTTGTCTAATTCCCGCTCTTTTATCTGTATAAATAAGATAGCTTGTGTCTTGCATGGTGCTCACATTATTTGGATGTTATTAGCAGAGAGCTGTGCTAATAAAACAGTGTGGTCTGGCAAACTGTGGCCTTGGCTACACTGGCACTTTACAGCACTGCAACTTTCGCGCTCAGGGGTATGAAAAAACACCCGTCTGAGCGCTGCAAAATACAGCGCTGTAAAGCCTCAGTGTAATCAATGCCACAGCGCTGGGAGTGCGGCTTCCAGCCCTGCAAGCTACACCCATAGAGGATGTGGTTTACGTGCAGCGCTGGGAGAGCTCTCTCCCAGCGCTGGCGCTCTGACCACACTCACACTTCATAGTGCTGCCGTGGCCACACTTTGATATTTCAAGTGTAGCCATACCCTGTGAGTCCTGAGTCTAACTTTGACAGGAGTGGACGTTCAAGCGGGGGCAGGGTGCTGTCTCCCCTCCCCAGCTCTGCGAGGGGACTGGGCAGCGGTCGTTCCTGCAGGGGTGGGGCATTGGGTTCCCTTCCCAGCTCTGTGAGGGGACTGGGGAGCAGATGATCCTGCGGGGGTGGGGCATTGGGTTCCCTTCCCAGCTCTGCGAAGGGACTGGGGAGCGGCAGTTCAAGCGGCGGTGGGGCGGTGGTTTCCCTTCTCAGCTCTACCAAGGGACTGGGGAGCAGCCATTCCAGTGAGGGCGGGGTGCTGGGTTCCCTCCCCAGCTCTGCGAGGGGACTGAGGAGCGGCCGTTCCAGTGGGGGCGGGGCTCTTCCTTCCCTCCCAGGCTCTGCGAGGGGACTGAGGAGTGGCCGTTCCTGCGGAGCCGGGGCGCTGCCTTCCCACCCCAGCTCTGTGAAGGGACTAGGGAGCAGCCATTCCTGGGGTGGCGCGGTGCTGCCTTCCCTCCCAGGTTCTATGAGGGGACTGGGGAGCATTCCAGTGGGGGCAGGGCACTGACTTCCCTCCCCAGGTGTGCGAGGGGACTGGGGAGTGACCGTTCCTGTGGGGGTGGGGCGCTGCCTTCCCTCCAAAGCTCTGCCAGGGGACTAGGTAGCAGCCGTTCCTGCAGGGGCACGGCGCGGGCTTCCCTCCCCTGCTCTGCGAGGGGACTGAGAAGTGGCCGTTCCTCCGTCTGCGGGCACTGCCTTCCCTCCCCAGCTCTGCGAGGGGAATAGGGAGTTGCCGTTCGTGAGTGGGCAGGGCTCTGCCTTCCCTCTCCAGCTCTCCAATTGGACTAGGATGCAGCCATTCCAGCAGGGGTGGGGTGCTGCCTTCCTTCCCCAACTCGGCAAGGGGACTGGGGAGTGGCCGTTCCAGCGGGGTCGGGGTGCTGGGTTCCTTCCGCAGCTCTTGGAGGGGACTGGGGAATGGACGTTCCTGCGGTTCTGAGGCGCTGCCTTCCCTCCCCGGCTCTGCAAGGGGACTTGGAGCAGACGTTCCTGCTGTGGCAGGGCTCTGGGTTCCCTCCCGAGGTCTGCGAGCGTACTGGGGAGTGGCCGTTCCTGCGGGGGCAGGACACTATCTTCCTTCCCCATCTCTGTGAGGGGACTGGGGAGCTTCCGTTCCAGGAGGGGGGCGCTGGTTTGCCTCCACAGCTCTGGGAGGGGACAGGGGAACGGCCATTCCAGCGGGGACAGGGCGCTGTTACAGCTCCAGCTCTGCGAGGGAAATGGGGAGTGGCCATTCCTGCGGTACGGGGCACTGGATTCCCCTCCCAGGTCAGTGAGGGGACTGGGCAGCTGCCGTTCCTGCGGAGGTGGGGCGCTGCCTTCCGTCCCCAGCTCTGCGAGGGGAATTGGGAGTGGTCGTTCCTGCGGGGGCGGGGCGCTGGGTTCCATCCCCAGCTCCGCGAGGGGACTGGGGAGTGGTAATTTCTGCGGTGGCGGTGCTCTGCCGTCCTTCCCCAGCTCTGCCAGGGGACTGGGGAGCAGCCTTTCTTCCTGGGGTGGGAAGTTGGATTCCCTTCCCAGCTCTGCGATGGGACTGGGGAGGGGCCGTTCCTGTGGGGGTGGGGCGCTGGGTTCCATTCCCAGCTCTCCCAGGGGACTGTGAGTGGCCGTTCAAGTGAGGGCGGGGCGCTGCCTTCCCTCCCCGGGTCTTCGAGGTGACTGGGGATCGGTCGTTTCTGTGGGCGTGCAGAGCTTCCTTCCCTCCTCAGCTCTGCGAGGGCCCTGGAGGGCGGATGTTTCTGCGGGGGCTAAGCGCTGCCTTCCCTCCCCGGCTTTGCGATGGGACTGGGGAGCGGCCATTCCTTTGGGGACGGGGTGCTGCCTTCCTTCCCGGGTTCTGCCAGGGGACTGGGGAGCGGCCGTTCCTGCAGGGTAGGGGCGCTGCCTCCCCTCTCCAGCTCTGCGAGCGGACTGGCGTGCGGATGTTTCTGCGGGGGCGGGGCGCTGGGTTCCCTCCTCAGCTCTGTGAGGGGACTGGGCAGCAGCCGTTCCTGCGAGGGAGGGGCACTGCCTTCCATCCCCAGCTCTGGGAGGGGACTGGAGAGCGGCCGTTCCAGTGGGAGTGGGGCACTGGGTTCCCCTCCCAGCTCTGCGAGGGGCTGGTGAGCGGCCATTCCTGTCGGCGCGGGGCACTGGGTTACCTCCCCGGCTCTGCCAGGAGACCAGGGATCGGCCATTGCTGCGGTGGCGGGGCTTTGCCCTCCCTCCCCAGCTCTGCCACGGGACTGGGGAGTGGCCGTTCCTGCGGGGGAGGGGCGCAGCCTTCCATCCCCAACTCTGCGAGGGGACTGGCCCCCTCTCGTTCCCCCGGGGTTGGGGCACTGGGTTCACCTCCCAGCTCTGTGAGAGTGTCATAAACAGATTGTTAAGGGTTAATGTCTCTTGTACCTGTAAAGGGTTACAAGCAGGGAACTGGACACCTGACCAGAAGACCAATCAGAAGACAAGATACTTTTACATTTGGGTGGAGGGAAGTTTTTTTGTGTGTTCTTTGTCCGTTGTGTGTTCTTCTCTCGGAGGGTCTGAGAGAGACCAGACATTACTACAGGCTCTCTAAGTTTCTTTTCATACAGTAAGTAAAACAGGTGGTTTAGGCTTTTTGATTGTTTTACTCTATTTGCAATTGTGGATCTGGCTGGTTAACTTTTATATGTGTAGTTGCTGGGAATATTTTGATTTGTATTGGTACTGGGGGGAAAGTCTCTTTCTGGTGTCTGTAAGCTATAGGACCCTGTAATATTTACATCTTGAAGTTACAGAGATAATTCTTTACTTTTTTCTTTTTTTTATTAAAAGATTTCTTTTTAGAGAACCTGATTGATTTTTTCTTTCTTTCTTGTTTTCCTTGTTTTATCCCAGGGAATTGGAATAACTCACCAGGACAGGTGGGGGAGACGGGAGGAGGGAGAGATAAAATCTCTCTCTGTTTTCCTTGAATCTGTTTGCCTCTTTGTGGAAGGGAAGGGAGATGCTTCTCTGTATAGTGATTTAAGAGGTTGGATCAGTATCTCAGGATAGCCCAGGGAGGGAAGTTCTGGGAGGGGGAAAGGTGGGGGAATGGTTTATTTCTCCTTATTTTAAGAATCCAAGGGATCTGGGTTCTTGGGGTCCCCAGGGAAGGTTGGGGAGGTCAGAGTGCCCCAAACACTATATTTTTGGGTGGTGGCAGCCTATCAGATCTAAGCTGGTAATTAAGCTTAGGGAAATTCATGCTAGTATCTCATATTCTGGACTCTAAGGTTGAAATTTAAGAAAGAATGCTAGGACAGAGAGACTGGGCAGCTGTCGTTCCTGCATGTGTGGGGCACTAGGTTCCCTTCCCAGCTCTGCGATGGGACTGGGGAGCGACCTTTCCAGCGAGTGTAGAGCGCTGCCTTCCCTCCCAAGCTCTGCGAGGGGACTGAGGTACTTCAGTTCCTGTGGGGGCAGTGCACTGCCTTCCCTCCCCAGCTCTGCCAGGGTATTGGGGAGTGGTCGTTCCTGCAGGGACGGGGCGCTGGGTTCCCTTCCCAGCTCTGTGAGGGGACTGGGGAGAGGACGTTCCTGCGGGGGAAGGTTGCTGGGATCCCTCCCCAGCTATGCGAGGGGAACGGGGTGCGGCCGTTCATGCGGGGGCAGGGCGCTGGTTTCCCGTCCCTGCTCTGCGAGGGGACTGGGGAGCGGCCGTTACAGCGGGGCGGGCCGCTGCCTTCCCTCCCCATCTCTACCAGGGGAATGGTGAGTGGCCGTTCCTGCGGGGGCATGGTGCTGGCTACCCTAGCCAGCTCTAGCAGGGGACTGGGGAGCAGCTGTTCCTGCAGGGGTGGGGCGCTACCTTACCTCCCCAGCTCTGCCTGTGGACTGTAGGGCCACCATTCCAGCAGGGGCATGATGCTTTGTTCCCTCCCCAGATCTGTGAGGAAACTGGGGAGCAACCATTCCAGCGATGGTGGGGCACTGGGTTCCCTCCCCAGCTCTGCCAGGGGACTGGGGAGCAGTCGTTCCTGTGGGGACGGATCGCTGCCTTCCCTACCCAGCTCTGCAAGGGGACTGGGGAGCGGCCATTCCAGCAGGGGCGGGGCGCAGCTTTCCTTCCCCAGCTCTGCGAGGGGAATGGGGAGCAGCTGTTCATGCAGGGCGGTGCGCTGCCTTCCCTCCCCAGCTCTCCCAGCAGACTGAGGAACGTCCGCTCCTGCGGGGTGGGGCGCTGGTTTCCCTTCCCAGCTCTGTGAGGTGACTGGGGAGCTGCCGTTCCAGCTGGGGTGGGGCGCTGTTTTCCCTCCCCAGCTCTGCCAGGAGAAAGAGGAGAGGCCGTTCTTGCAGGGGTGGGGCGCTAGGTTCCTTCGCCAGCTCTGCGAGGGGACTGAGGAGCGGCCGTTCCTGGGGGGCGGAGCGCTACTGCCCTCCCCACCTCTGCAATGGGACTGTGGGTCTGCTATTCCAGTGGGGGCGGGGAGCTGTTTTCCCTCCCCACCCATGCAAGGGGACTGGGGAGCAACCGTTCCTGCGGGGGCGGGGCGCTGTGTTCTCTCCCCAATTCTGCGAGGGGACTGTGACACTGCCATTCCAGCGTGGGCAGGGCACTCATTTCCCTCCCCAGCTCTGCAAGGGGACTGGGGAGCGGCCGTTCCTGCTGGGGCGGGGCGCTGCCTTCCCTCCCCAGCTCTGCCAAGGCACTGAGGAGCAGCCGTTTCTGCGGGGGCAGGATGCTGGGTTCCCCTCCCAGCTCTGTGAGGGGACTGGGCAGCTGTCATTCCTTGGGGGGTGGGCCGCTGGGTTCCTTGTCCAGCTCTGCGATGAGACTGGGGAGCAGCCGTGCTAGCAGGGGTAGGACGCTGCCTTCCCTCCCCAGCTCTGCCAGGGGGATGAGGAGTGGCCGTTCCTGAGGGGGCGGAGCGCTGCTTTCCCTCCCCACTTCTGAAAGGGGATTGGGGAGCGGAGGTCCCAGTGGCGACGGGGCGCTGGGTTCCCTTCGCAGCTCTGTGAGGGGACTGGGAAGCGGCTATTCCAGCGGGGGAGAGGTGCTACCATCCCTCCCCAGCTCTGCTAGGAGAATGGGGAGCGGCCCTTTCTGCTGGGGTGGAGCGCTGCCTTCCCTCCCCAGCTCTGCCAGGGAACTAGAGAGCGGCCGTTCCACCGGGGTCGGGGTGCTGCCTTCCCTCCCTAGCTCTGCAAGGGGATTGGGGAGCGGCCATTCCAGCGGGGGTGGGGCACTGGGTTCCCTTCCCGGCTCTGCAAGGGGACTGGGGAATGGCCTTTCCTGCGGGAGCTGGGAGCTGGACTCTCTCTGGCTCTGCGTGGGGACTGGGCAGCAGCCTCTCCAGTGGGGGCGGGGTGCTGCCTTCCCTCCCCAGTCCTGTGAGAGGACGGGGGAGCGGCTGTTCCAGCGGGGGCAGGGCACTAGTTTCCCTCTGCAGCCCTGCAAGGGGACGGGGGATCGGCAGTTCCAGAGGGGGCGGCGCATTGGGTTCCCTCCCCAGCCCTGCAACGGGATGAGGGGGTGGCCATTCCAGCAGGGGCAGGGCTCTGCCTTCAGTGCCCGGCTCCACGATGCGACTGGGGAGCCGTCATTCCTGCGGGGGCCGGGCGCTGGGTTTCCTCCCCGGCTTTGCGAGGGGACTGGGGAGCAGCCGTTCCTGCGGGAGGCAGGGAGCTGCCTTCTGTTGCCGACACAGAAGGTGCCCGAGGCAAGCAACATTGCTTCGTGCCCAGAGTGTGAAGCCCCAATGAACACACACCTGGGTGGAGAAACAAACAAAATTTATTTGAGATCTCAAAGCGGTGCAAGGAGACGAACGCCTCAAATCATGCACCACTACACAAGCGGCTTGACCCTTTTTATAATTTTTTTTCTCTTTCTTCTTTTTTCCCGCCCCCTCCTCCTTCCTCCCCTGTAGCAGTTATGTAAGCACAGGTGCATCAAGTAATCTTGGCCACAGCAGCTCGTTAGTAAGTTTTCCTTCTGTAAGTTATCGTGTCCATCTGCTAATGGTGCACAGGCCTTATCACCACTGCTTTAGATCGGTTTTAGCTGTGCTGCAACTGATAACTTACTGTTACACATTTCATTTCACAGCTGCTAGCTTTCTAGATCAAGTAGAGTTCAACATGGAAGAGCTTTGGTTCACTGAGGCCTAGATTTATGCCCCCCCAGCTCCCACCCTGCCTCCCCCGCATGCTACTGCCTTTGAGTAGCCCCCCCTACAGTCTGCCCAGTCCCTCCCCCTGGCTGTGTCCCCTCCCCGCAGCTCCTGCACTACCTCCTCCCACCCGCTACTGCCTCTGAGCACCCCCCCTACGGTCTGCCCAGTCCTACCCTCGGCTGTGTCCTTCCCCCCAGCTCCCGCCCTGCCTCCCCCATGCTACTGCCTCTGAGCAGCCCCCCCTACTGTCTGCTCAGTCCTCCCCCCGGCTGTGTCCCCTCCCCCCAGCTCCTGCCCTGCCCCTCTCATTCTACTGCCTCTGAGCAGCCCCTCCTATGGCCTGGCCAGTCTCTCCCCCAGCTGTGTCCCCCCCCCAGCTCCCACCCTGTCCCCACCATGCTGCTGCCTCTGAGCAGCCCCCCCCACGGTCTGCCCAGTCCTCCTCCTGGCTGTATCCGCTCCCCCCCAGCACCCGCCCTGCCTCCCCCCCATACTAATGCCTGTGAGAAGCCCCCCCTACGGTCTGCCCAGTCCTCCCCCTGGATGTGTCTCCTCCCCCCTAGCACCGCCCTGCCTCCCCCCATGCTACTGCCTTGAGCAGTCCCCCCTAACAGTCTGCCCAGTCCCTCCCCCCAGCTGTGTCCCCTCCCCCCTAGCTCCCGCCCTGCCTCCCCCCCATGCTACTGCCTCTGAGCAGCCCCCCCTACGGTCTGCCCAGTCCTCCCCCCGGCTGTGTCTCCTCCCTCCCAGCTCCCACCCCGTCACATCCCCTCGTCTACACTTTCTCCCTGCAGCTTGCCCCATTCCCTGCCTGAGTCCCAGCTCCACCCGCTGACATCTCTCCAACCCCACCTCCTCCCATCACAGCCCTTGCCCCCCTAGTGCCCTGGCCCCTGCTCCCCGTGGTGGGCTTGAGAGGCCCCCACTCCCCGACCGCTCCACTCCCCAGAATTGGAAGCTGCTGGCGTTGAGGAAGGTGGGGCCTGGGCTGGCCCAGCTGCTTGGGCAGTTCCTGGTAAAAGGGAGAAGAGCGGGCAAGGCTGAGGCCCCTCCCTTGTCCCGGGGTGGGGCAGAGGTCCCACAATTTAGCTCAGCCCTGCTGGGATGAGACCACAATCCCCCAGTGCCCCCCAGCCTGCCAACGCCATCAGCAGTCAAGCCAGGGAATCGCCTCCCCTTCTCCCCTGTGAGGGCTGCAGGACTCCCTGCCCCCTCCAACACCAGCCTCCCTGCCATGTATCCCGGGGTGGGGTCGGATAAGGGTGGATTTATTCTTTCCATTGCCCAGATCTAGCCCTCAGTCCAGGTCTGCCCATACGGGATCCAGGGTCTGGAGCAGTTGGCTGCTTACTGAGGGCTACAAGGACCCACCAGGAGAAGGAAGTAGATTCTCCACAGCTTTGCATCCACTCACACTGGTACCTGTCTCACACATGGGGAAACTGAGGCACCAGGGAGGGCGATATGGCCTGCGCCAGCTCCGACTGGGAGTCTGTGGGAGGGCCAGGAATAGAACCCAGGAGTCCTGGCTCCATGGGCAGCTTGGGACTCCTCCATTTGGGGGGGCTGGGCGGTCCCGGACTGCGGCCCTGCCCCAAGGCCCGCTCCAACTCAGCCTCCTCCTGCCGAAGCCCTGCCCACACTCCCCCTTCAGCCCCGGCCACACTCCACCCTCAGGCCCCCTTTGTTCCACTCCCCTGACCCCCTCCGCCTGCATCTCACGTCTCTTCCCCCAAGGTCCTGCCACTTGTGCCCCTTTGCCCCCTACCCCAAGGCCCCCACCTGCCTGCCTGATGTTTGCATCCCTGCCCCTCTCCCCGTGGCTCCATGTGGGCAGATGGGAACTTGGAACAGGGCAGAGTTAGGATGGGGCCTTGAGGGGGAGAGGAGGAGTGGGATCAGGGCCTCTGAGTGGAGCATGGGCCAGGTGCCTCCCCAGGCCCCTTCTAATCACAGCCCATGCCTGGCTCTCAGCCTCCGCTGCTCTAACCACTAGACTGCACTGCCCTCCCAGAGTGGGGATAAGAACCAGGAGTCCTGGCTCCCAGCCAGGCTGTGGGTGGAGCAGGATGTACTGGCCACGGGCTCACCTGGGTATCACTTATCATCAGTTTGGATGATATCCCAGTCCTGACCTCCAGACTCACAGCTCTGCTGGTGACCCTCACTCCCGACCCGCAGCCCTCTGGGTTCCCAGCTGACCTCCCCAGTCACTGCGCTGCCCATGCCCCTCACTCCCAACCCGCAGCACCTGATATCCCAATCATGACCTCCAGACTCACAGCTCTGTTGGTACCCCTCACTCCCGACCCACAGGCTCCTGGGTTCACCCCAGCTGTAGTGGTGCCTCTCACTCCAGACCCACAGGCCCCTGGGCACCTTCCAGCTCTGCCGGTGCCCCTCACTCCCGACTCGCAGCCCCTGTTATCCCAGTCCTGACCTCCAGAGTCATAGCTCTGCCGGTGCCCCTCACTCCCGACCCGCAGCACCTGGTATCCCAATTGTGACCTCCAGACTCACAGCTCTGCTGGTCACCCTCACTCCCGACCCACAGCCCCCTGGGTTCACCTCAGCTGTAGCGGTACCCCTCACTCCAGACCCGCAGCCTCCTGGGCACCTTCCAGCTCTGCTGGTGCCCCTCACTCCCGACTCGCAGCCCCTGTTATCCCAGTCCTGACCTCCAGACTCACAGCTCTGACCGTGCCCCTTACTCCTGACCCTCAGCTCCCTATTTTCCCCCCAGCTCTAGCAGTGCCCCTCACGCCTGACCCACAGCCTCTGCTATTCCATTACTGACCTTCAGACTCACAGGTCTGCTGGTGTCGCTCACTCCCAACCCGCAGCCTCCTGGGCTACCCGCATAGCTCCCCAGTCACTGCGCTGCCGGAGCCCCTCACTCTCGACCCGCAGCCCCTGCTATCCCAGTCCTGATCTGCTGACTCTCAGTTCTGCTGGTGGCCCTCAGTCCAGATCCGCAGCCCCCTGGGCTTCCCCCAAGTCTACCGGTGCCCCTCACTCCCAACCCGCAGCCCCTGGGCTCCCTGAAGCTCTGACAGTGCCCCTCACTCCCGACCCACAGCCCCTGCTGTTCCAGTCCTGACATCAGGTCTTATACATCTGCTGATGCGCCTCACTCCTGACCTGCAGCCCACTGGACTCCCCGCTGAGCTCCTAAGTCACCGCACTGCTGGAGCCCCTCACTCTCGACCCGCAGCCCCTCCTATCCCAGTCCTGACCTCCAGACTCACAACTCTGCTAGTACCCCTCCCTTCCAACCCGCAGCCCTCTGGGTTCCCCCCACCTCTAGTGCTTACCCTCACTTCCGACCCGCAGCCCCTGCTATTCCAGTCCTAATCTCCAGACTCACAACTCTGCTGATGCCCCTCACTACCGACCCGCAGCCCCCTGGGCTTCCCCCAGCTCTATCGGTGCCCCTCACTCCTGACCCACAGCCCCCTGGGCTCCCAGCTGTGCTCCCCAGTCACTGCGCTGATGGTGCCCCTCACTCCCGACTCGCAGCCTCTGTTATCCCCGTCCTGAGCTCGAGACTCACAGCTCTGTTGGTGCCCCTCACTCCCGACCCGCAGCCCCCAGGGGGTCCCACAGATCTACTGATGCCCCTCACTCCCTACCTGCAGCCCCCTGGGGTCCCTCCAGCTCTACCGGTGCCCCTCACTCCCAACCCGGAGAACCCTGGGCTCCCTGCTGAGCTCCCCAGTCACTGCGCTGCCGGTGCCCCTCACTCCTGACCCGCAGCCCCTGCAATGTCAGCCCTTACCTCCAGACTCACAGCTCTGATGGTGCCCCTCACTCCTGATCTGCAGCCCCCTGGACTTCCCCCAGCTCTAACGGAGCCCCTCACTCCCGAACTGCAGCCCCCTGAGCTCCCCCCAGCTCTAGCGGTGCCCCTCACTCCCGAACTGCAGCCCCCTGAGCTCCCTCCAGCTCTAACAGAGCCCCTCACTCCCGAACTGCAGCCCCCTGAGCTCCCTCCAGCTCTAACGGAGCCCCTCACTCCCGACATACAGCCCCTGGTATCTCAGTCCAAACGTCCAGACTCGCAGCTCTGTTCGCGCCCCTCACTCCCGTTCCACATATCCCTGGGATTCCCACTGCATTACTGGTGCCCCTCACTCCCGACCCGCAGACCCCTGGGCTCCCAGCTAAGCTCATCAGTCACAGCGCCGCTGGTGCCTCTCACTCCCGACCCGCAGGCCCTGCTATCCCAGTCTTGACCTCCAGACTCACAGCTCTACTGCTGCCCCTCACTCCTGACACGCAGCCCCCTGGGCTTCCTCCACCTCTACCAGTGGCCCTCATTCCCCACCCACAGCCCCCTGGGCTCCCCGCTGATCTCCCAAGTCACTGCGCTGTTGTTGCCCCTCACTCCCGACCTGCAGGCCCTGCTGTCACACTCCTGACTTCCAGACTCACACCTCTGCTGGTGCCCCTCACTCTTGACCCACAGCCCCCTGGGCTTCCCCCAGCTCTACCGGTGCCAGTCACTCCAGACTCCCATCCCCCTGGGCTCTCTCCAGCTCTGACAGTGACTCTAGCTGCAGACCCACAGTGCCTGGTATTCCAGTCCGAACCTTCAGACTCACAGATCTGCTGCTGCCCCTCACTACCGACCTGCAGGCCCTGCTGTCACACTCCTGACTTCCAGACTCACACCTCTGCTGGTGCCCCTCACTCTTGACCCACAGCCCCCTAGGCTCCCTCCAGCTCTACCGGTGCCCCTCACTCCCGATCTGCAGCCCCCTGTTCTCCTCTCTGAGCTCCACAGTCAGTGCACTGCCTGTGCCCCTCACTCCCGACCCACAGCCCCCAGGGCTTGCCCCAATTCTAATGGTGCCCCTCACTTCCAACCTGCAGCCCCCTGATCCTCCTCCATCTCTACCGGTGCCCCTTACTCCCGACCCGCAGCCCCCTAGGCTCCCCGCTGAGCTCTCCAGTCCCTGCGCTGCCGGTGCCCCTCACTATCTACCCGCAGTCCCTGGTATCCCAGTCCTAACCTCCAGACTCACAGCTCTGCTGGTGCCGCTCACTCTTGACCCACCGTCCCTGGGCTCCCTCCAGCTCTACCAGTGCCCCTCACTCCTGAGCCACAGCACCCTGAGCTCTCCGCTGAGCTCCCCAGTCACTGCGCTGCCTGTGCCCCCACTCCCGACCCACAGCCCCTGATATCCCAGTCCTGACCTTCAGACTCACAGCTCTGCTGGTCCCCTTCATTCACGACCTGCAGATCCCTGGGCTTGCCCTAGCTCTAGGGGTGCCCCTCACTCCCAACTCGCAGCCCCTGCTATCCCAGTCCTGACCTCCAGACTCTCAGCTCTGCTGGTGCCCCTCACTCCCGACCCGTAATCCCCTGGGCTCCCTCCAGCTCTGCTGGTGCCCCTCACTCCCGACCTGCAGCCCCCTGGGCTCACCGCTAGGCTCCCCAGTCACTGCGCTACCGGTACCCCTCACTCCCGACCCGCAGCCCCTGCTATCCCAGTCCTGACCTCCAGACTCACAGGTCTGCTGATGCCCAACACTCCCAACCTGCAGCCCCCTGGGATTCCCCCTGCTCTACTGGTGCCCCTTGTGATGGAGTATGAACTGTCTGTGTAGGGGATGGGAGAGCAGGGGGTGACTTTAGGTGAGGGACAGGACCTGAGCCTGTAACCTGAGCGATGCAGGGGTGACGGGAGTTCAACACCTTGGCCCGAGAAGGTGGACAAAGGCAGAGAGCCGACTAGAGAGGGTTTGGGCAGTTTCAGTTTTATGGCTGGGTGGTTGGAATTCAGGGAACCCCAAGGTGGGGACAAAACACTCTGAAATCCCAGAAGGACCAGATTGAGGGGTCCTGGTTGTGCCTACAAGCTCTGCTGTCACCTGCGTTCCTGTTGTCCAATAAACCTTCTGTGTTACTGGCTGGCTGAGAGTCACTGTGAGTCCCAGGAAGAGGGGTGCAGGACCGGACTCCCACACACTCCGTGACAACTGGTGGCAGCAGCAGGATCTACTGCACCCTGTGGACGACGCTTCCTGCAGTAAGTGACTGGGGAGCAGTAAAACTAAGGGACGATTGTAGGGGTGATTAAGCCCTGGGAGTGTGTGACCAGAGAGAAGGACTTTTGCAGTAACAGGGTCCCCCAGGGCATTGCAGTGAGCGGTCCCAGGGGTGGAGGAGTCTGCGGATCAACCCTGGCAGATGGGTGGTGACCTCAAGAAGGGCTGGTGCACCAGGGGTCCCCCTGGAAACCGTGGGGAGCAGTGAGCACCCCGGCCTGGGAGTGGCCACCAGGAAGATCTATGCCAAGCGGCTTAAGTGCGACCTGGTTGGGCTGTGCAAGCAGAGGGGGCTGTGCAGAGGGAGGCTCACAGAAGACCAGCTGATTGCCCGGCTGGAGGAGGGAGATCACTTGAATGAACTGATCACTGTCTCTGAGGGAAGCAGCTTGACAGATGCAGCGCAGACACCAGTGTCTGTCCCCACTGGGAGTGGTCAGCCGGCGGCTAAGGGCTTCCCGAGACCCCCCCTTCCTATCCCTAGGGGAAGGGTCAGGAGGAGCCCAGCGAATACCAAGGGCACCGTGACACCCCCGGCCAGCAGGGGATCCTCCTGGCAAAGCTTGCCCTCCAGCAGGGGATCGTCCCGGCGACGCTCGGCATCCGTGGAGCAGAAGCAGCTGGAATGGGAGAGAGAGCTAAAACTGAGAGAGCTGGAGGATCGTGAGCGACAGAGAGAACATGAAGAGAGACAAAGACAGCGAGAACAGGAGGAAAAAGCGAGAAAGAGGGAATATGAAGAATAACAGCGTCAGTATGAGCTGGAACTGGCTCGGCTGAGGAACAGCGGGGCCCCCAACTGCAAAGAGTGAGGGGGACCCAGGACTGTGCGGAGCTTTGATAAGTGCATCCTGGCCCAGCGTAAGGAGGGGGAGGACATGGATGACTTCCTGGTTGCCTTTGAGATGGCCTGCAAGCTGCACCAGGTAGATCCTGCGGACAGGCTCCAGGTTCTCACTCCCTTACAGGACCCCAAGGCCATGGCATTGTACCGCCAATTAGGAGATGCTGAGAAAGGGAACTACGAACTATTCAAACAGGCCCTGCTGCGCGAGTTCGGGCTGACTCCTGAGATGTACCGAGAGAGTTTCCGGGGTCAGTATAAAACCACTGAGGTCTCATATCTGCTACTAGCCGTCCGCATGGAGGGATACGCCAGCAAGTGGGCCAGTGGGGCCCAGATGAAGGGGGACCTGGTTAAATTACTAGGACTGGAGCAACTGTATGAGCGGTACCCATCCGACCTGAGGCTGTGGTTGAGGGACCAAAAACCAGAGGACCTGCAACATACAGGGCGGCTGGCCGATGAGTTTGTGAAGATCCGGTCGGGAGGTGGCAGGGAGGAGTCCCAAAGGAACAGGCCCACAGCGATGCAGAGAGAGTCTCATCCTGGGACCTCCCAAAGAGGTAATAGGGAGAATCCCCTCCCAAGGAGAACGCCCAGGGACACGGCTCGGAAAGGCTGTGGCCTCAGAACAAGCCAGCTAGAGAGAGAGCGTGTCTCCATCCCTGTCTCAGCTGCTGAGTTCCAGGCTGAGTTGCAGAAAAATCCCTCATTCTGGTGGTAGATTTCGCCACTCGCTACCTCGAGGCGGTGGCCTTGTCCTCTATCGCAGCAGATACTGTGGCAGTTGCGCTGCTGACCATTTTCAGCCGGGTCGGGTTCCCCAAGGAAGTCTTAACAGACCAGGGGTCCAACTTCATGTCGACCATGCTCCGGTGCTTGTGGGAGAAATGTTGGATCCGGCACAGCCGGGCCTCAGCGTATCACCCCCAGTCCAACGGGCTGGTGGAAAGATTCAACGAGACGCTGAAGATGATGCTAAAAACATTTATGAACCAGCATCCGCAGGACTGGGACAAGTACTTACCTCACCGGCTGTTTGCGTATAGGGAGGTACCCCAGGAATCTACTGGGTTTTCGCCTTTTGAACTGTTATATGGAAGGCAGGTAAGGGGGCCCCTGGACCTGATGAGAGATGAATGGGAGGGAAAGGCCACTCCCGATGGGGAATCAGTGGTGGAGTATGTCCTGACCTTCTGGGAAAGACTTGCCGAGCTCATGGGCCTGGCCAGGGAGAATATGGCCCGAGCCCAGAGGAAGCAGAAGGTCTGATATGACCGCACGGCACAGGCCCGCGCCTTCGCCACCGGGGATCAAGTGATGGTTCTCATCCCCATGAGAAAGAACAAACTTCAGGACCCCGGGAAGGGCCCTTCAAGGTTATCAAGCAACTAAATGCGATAAACTATGTGGTGGAGCTGTCGAACTGGCGCACCACTGCCGGGTGTACCATGTGAATATGATGAAACCATACTATGACAGGGGGAATGTGGTGTTGGCCGTGTGTGGACATTGGGAGGAGCAGGGAGATGATGCTTTAATGGATCTATTTCCTGGGACAAAAGCTGGTTCCCCGCTGGAGGCAATTCCCCTCTCTGATCAGCTGACCCCGGCCCAACACGCTGAGATCACAGGGGTGCTGCATCTCTATACCGACAGCTGTTTTCCAACCAGCCTAGACATACTAATTTGATTGTCCACTGGGTGGAGACCGGGTCACATCCTCCTATAAGATTATCTCCTTCTCGGGTCATCGGGAAAACTGCCCAGGACCTAGAAAGAGAGGTCAGGGACACGCTGGCTTTGGGGGGTGATCCAGCCATCTTCCAGGCCTTGGGCCTCTCCAGTGGTGCTGGTCCCGAAAAGGGATGGGTCGATCCGGTTCTGTGTGGACTATCGAAAGCTCAATGCCATCATTGTATCTGTTGCCTACCCCATGCCCAGGCCTGATGAGCTCCTAGGAAGCTGGGAGGCGCTCGGTACCTCACCTCCGAGGATCTTACAAAGGGCTACTGGCAAGATACCAGGCTGAAATCGGCCTTTATCACCCCTCTGGGGCTCTACGAGTTTCTGACCCTGCCCTTCGGCCTCAAGGGAGCGCCAGCCACCTTCCAGCGCCTGGTGGATCAACTACTGAGGGGGATGGAGCATTTTGCCGTGACGTATATTGACGACATCTGCGTCTTTAGCCGGACGTGAGAGGACCATGTTTCCCAGGTTAAACAAGTGCTGGACCAACTGCGGGAGGCTGGGTTAACTGTAAAGGCTGAGAAGTGCAAGGTGGGGATGTCTGAAGTATCTTATCTGGGCCATCGGGTGGGGAGTGGCTGCCTAAAGCCGGAACCAGCCAAGGTGGAGGTGATCAGAGACTGGCCTGCTCCCCAAACCAAAAGCCAGGCCCAGGTCTTTATTGGGATGGTGAGGTACTATCGAAGGTTTGTGCCCCACTTTTGAGCCATAGCTGCCCCCATCACTGAGCCGTGCAAGAAGGGGAAGCCAGACAAGGTGGTCTGGACCGAGCAGTGCCAGCAGGCTCTCCGGGCGCTGAAGAAGACTCTAGTTAGTGACCCATTTCTGGCAAACCCAGATTTCGACAAGCCCTTTATGGTGTTCACCAACGCCTCAGACATGGGACTGGGGGCGGTGTTAATCCAGGAGGATGAAAATGGGGGAGACACCCCATCGTGTACCTGAGCAAGAAGTTGCTACCGCGGGAGCAGAACTACTCGGCCATCAAGAAGGAATGCCTGGCCATGGTGTGGGCCCTTAAGAAACTGGAGTCATATGTCTTTGGGCGACATTGTGTACACCGACCACTCTCCACTGACTTGGCTGCACCAGATGAAAGGAGCCAACGCCAAGCTCCTGAAGTGGAGCCTGCTCCTGCAGGGCTATGACATGGACATGGTCCACATGAAGGGAAGTGCCAACTGATAGCGGACGCGATGTCCCGGAAAGCGGGGCCCTGAACTTCCCCAGGTCACTGGTCAGAGTTACCCCGCTCAGCTCAGTCTCGAAGGAGGGAGAGATTTGATGCAGTAGGGTCTGTCTGTGTGCGGGGAAGGGAGAGTTTGGGAGGACATTAAGTGAGGGACAGGATTTTTAAGCCTGTAACTTGAGCCAGGTACGGGGAGAGGGTGTCAGCACCTTTGCCCGGGAAGCTGGACAAAGGAATCGGCCGGCTGGAGGAAGGGCAGTTCAGTTTCTGTTTTGGGCTGGGTGGTTGGAATTCAGGATATCCTAAGCTGGGATCCAAGTACCCTGAACACCCAGAAGAACTAGATTGAGTGGTTCTGGTTGTGCCTCCAAGCTCTGCTGTAACCTCCATTCCTGTGTCGAATAAACCTTCTGCTTTACTGGCTGGCTGAGAGTCACTGGGGGTCCAGGAAGAGTGGTGCAGGACTGGATTACCCCACACTCCGAGACAGGAGTGGTGCTAGGTCGCTGTCTTCCCTCCTCAGCTCTGTGAGGGGACTGGGTAGAGGCCGTTCCAGCGGGATCGGGGTGCTGGGTTCCCTCCCCGACACTGTGAGGGGACTGGGTAGTGGCCTTTCCAGTGGAGGAGGAGCGCTGCCTCCCCTCCTCGGCTCTGCGAGGGGATTGGGGAGGGGCCGATCCAGCTAGGGCAGGGCACTGCCTTCTACTACGGCTCTGCGAGGGGATTGGGGAGCGTCCGTTCAAGCGGGGGTGTGGCGCTGCCTTTCCTCCCCAGCTCTGTGAGGGGACTGGGGAATGGACGATTCAGAGGGGGTGGGGTGCTGCCTTCCCTCCCCAGCTTTGCGAGGGGACTGGGCAGCGGCCGTTCCTGCGGGGGCGGGGCGCTGCCTTTCCTCCACGGCTCTGCGAGGAAACTGGGGAGCGGTCATTCCTGTGGGGCAGGGCACTGCCTTCCCTCTCCGACTCTGCTAGGGGACTGGAGAGCAGCTGTTCCTGCGGGGGCCGGGCACTGGGTTCCCTCCCCAGCTCTGTGTGGGGACTGGGGAGAGGCTGTTCCAGCAGGGTCAGGGCGCTGCCTTCTGTTGCCGACACAGAGGGTGCCCAAGGCAAGCAACAGTGGTTCATTGCCCAGAGTGCGAAGCGCCAATGAACACACACCAGGGTAGAGAAGCAAGCAAAGTTTATTGGGATCTCAAAGTGGTGCAAGGAGACGAGCGCTTGAAATCATGCACCGCTACACAAGCAGCTTTTCCCTTTTTATAAGTTTTTCTTTCTCTTTCTTCTTTCTTCCCCCACCCTCCTCCTCCTCCTCCTCCTTTCTCCCCTGTAGCAGTTATGTAAGCGCAAGTGCATTAAGTAATCTTGGCCGCGGCAGCTCGTTAGTAAGTTTTCCTTCTGTAAGTTATCGTGTCCATCTGCTAATGGTGCACAGGCCTTATCACCACTGCTTTAGACCTGTTTTAGCTGTGCTGCAACTGATAACTTACTGTTACACATTTCATTTCACAGCTGCTAGCTTTCTAGATCAAGTAGAGTTCAACATGGAGGAGCTTTGGTTCACTGAGGCCTAGATTTATGCCTAATGACACCAACACTGGGGAGCGGCCATTCCTGCGAGGTGGGGCGCTGCCTTCCCTCTCCAGCTCTGCGAGGGGAATGGGGAGCGGCTGTTTCTGTGGGGGTGGGGCGCTGGGTTCCCTTCCCAGGGCTGCGAGGGGAATGGGGAGTGGCCGTTCCTGCGGGGGCGGGGCGCTGCCTTCCTTCCCCAGCTCTGTGAGGGGACTTTGGAGTGGCTGTATCTGTGGGGCTGGGGCGCTGCCTTCCCTCCCCAGGTCTGCGAGGGGACCGCGAAGTGGTCTTTCCTGCTGGGGTGAGGCTCTGGGTTCCCTCCCTATCTCTGTGAGGGGACTGGGGAGCGGCCGTTCCTGCAGGGGTGAGGCGCTTTCTTCCTTCCCCAGCTCTGCGAGGCAACTGGGGAGCGGCCGATCCAGCGGGGGCGGGGCACTGAGTTCCCCTTCCAGCTCTGCAAGGCGACTTGGATGTTGTTTTTCCTGCGGGGGCGGGGTGCTGCCCTCCCTCCCCAGCTCTGCCAGGGGACTGGGGAGCGACAGTTCCTGTGGGGTCGGGGTGCTGTGTTCCCTCCCCAGCTCTGCGAGGGGACTTGGATGTTGTCTTTCCTGCGGGGATGGGGCACTGGGTTCCCTTCTCAGGTCTGCGAGGGGACTGGGAAGAGTCCGTTCCTACGGGGGCATGGCACTGTCTATCCTCCCCATCTCTGCGAGGGGAATGGGTAGCGGCCGTTCCTGAGGGGGAGTGGCACTGGGTTCCCCTCCCAGCTCTGTGAGGAGACTGGGTAGCAGTTGTTCCTGCGGGGGCGGGGCGCTGCCTTCCCTCCCCAGCTCTGCCAGGGGACTGATAAGCAGCTGTTCCTCTGGTTGTGGGGCGCAGGGTTCCCTTCCCAGCTCTGCGAGGGGACTGGGAGCGGCCGTTCCTGCCAGGGCGAGGTGCTTGGTTCCCTCCCCAGATCTGAGAAGGGACTAGAGAGTGGCCGTTCCAGTGGCAGCGGGGTGCTGCCTTCCTTCACCAGCTCTGCGAGGGGAATGGGGAGCGGTGTTCCTGCAGGGGCGGGGCGCTAGGTTCCCTCCCCAGCTCTGCGAGTGGACTGGGGAGCGGCCGTTGAAGCAGGGACAAGCCGCTGCCTTCCCGCCCCAGCTATGGGAGAGGAATGGAGAGCGACCATTCGGGCGGGGGCAGGGTGCTGCCTTCCCTCCCCAGCTCTGACAGGGGACTGAAGAGCAGTCTTTCCTGCGGGGGCAGGGTGCTGCCTTCCCTCCCCAGCTCTGACAGGGGACTGAAGAGCAGTCTTTCCTGCAGAGGCAGGGCGCTGGGTTCCCTTCCCAGCTCTGCGAGGGTACATGGGAACGGCCGTTCCAGCGGAAGTGGGGCGCTGCCCTCTCTCCTCAGCTCTGTGAGGCCACTGGGGAGCATCCATTCCTGCAGGGGCGGGGCACTGTGTTCCCTCCCCAGCTCTGCCACCGGACTGGGTTGTGGCCATTCCTGCGAGGGAGGCCGCTGGGTTCCCTCCCCAGCTCTGCAAAGCCACTGGGAAGCGGCCGTTCCTCCGGGGGCAGGGCGCTGTCTACCCTCCGCAGATCTGCAAGGCCACTGGGGAGCGGATGTTCGTGCAGGCGTGGGGTGCTTTCTTCCCTCCTCAGCTCTGCGAGGAGACTGGGGAGCGGCCTTCCCTGTGGAGTCTGTGCTCTGGGTTCCCTCCCCAGCTCTGTACGGGTACTAGGTAGCGGCCGTTCCTGCGAGGGTGGGGCGCTGCCTTCCCTCCTTAGCTGTGTCAGGGGACTCGGGAGTGGCCGTTCCAGCGGGGGTGGGGTGGTGTGTTCCCTCGCCAGCTCTGGGAGGGGACAGGAGAGTGGCCGATCGAGAGGGGGAGGGGCGCTGGGTTCCCGACCCAACTCTGGGAGGATACAGGGGAGGGGCAGTTCCAGCGGGGGCAGGGTGCAGACTTCCATTCCCAGCTCTGGGAAGGGCCTGGGGAGTGGTGGTTCCAGCGGGGGGGGGCGGGGCGCTGGCTTCCCTCCTGTCATAAACAGATAGTTAAGGGTTAATGTCTCTTTTACCTGTAAAGGGTTAAGGAGCTCAGTGAACCTGGCTCACACCTGACCAGAGGACCAATCTGGGGACAAGATACTTTCAAATCTCGGTGGAGAAAAGTCTTTGTTGTGCTATTTGTTTTGTTCTTTGTTCGCTCTTGGGGCTAAGAGGGACCAGACGTGCAACCAGGTTTTCTCCAATCTTTCTGAATCAGTCTTTCATGTTTCAAAGTAGTAAGTATAGCCAGGAAACGTGGATCAATCTTATGTTTGTTTTCTTAACTTGTAAATGTGTCTTTTGCTGGAAGGATTTTTACCTCTGTTTGCTGTAACTTTGAATCTCAGGCTAAGCGAGGCGGGGAGGTCCCTCTAGGCTATATAAATCTGAATACCCTGTAAAACATTTTCCATCCTGATTTTACAGAGATAATTTTTACCTTTTCTTTCTTTAATTTAAAACTTTCTATTTTAAGAACCTGATTGATTTTTTTCCTTGTTTTAAGACCCAAGGGGATTGGGTCTGAACGCACCAGAGATTGGTGGGGGGTAAAGGACGGAGGAGGAGGTTAATTCCTCTTTGTTTTAAGATCCAAGGAGTTTGGATCAGTGTAGCCTCTCAGGGTAACCCAGGGAGGGGAAAGTCTGGGGGGAAAAAGAGGGGAGGGAAGGCTAATTTCTCCTTGTGTTCAGATCCAAGGGGTTTGAGTCTTGGGTTCCCCAGGGAAGGTTTAGGGGGAACAGGAAGTGTGCCAAACACCATATTTTGGCTGGTGGCAGCGTACCAAATTTAAGCTGGTAATAAAGATTAAAAGTGATCATGCAGGTCCCCACTTCTTGGACGCTAAAGTTCAAAGTGGGGAAAAAACCTTGATACCCCCCCAGAATGGACCCTGCCTGGGCGGACTCGCTGGGGGAAGTGCACGGAGGGTCAGAGGATGCTGAATGCTCCAAGGAGAGACCCAGGAGGTGAAGACGTGTGAGCTTCTTGCCCTAAAAACTTCTGCTCCAAGGGAGAGGAGGCTCCTCAAAGTCCTGACTGGTTTTGTGGAGAGCAGTTCCAGGGCATCACCCAGGGTCTCCGTGACAACTGGTGGCAGAGGTGGGATGTACTTCACCCCGTGAATGGCGCTGCTTGCAGTAAGTGACTGGGGAGCAGTAAAACAAAGGAGGGATAATGAGAACCAGGTGTGCTGAAGCCTCAGAGAGGGAAGGTTTCAGGGAGCGGTTAACCTCTGGGAGTGTGTGACCAGCGAGAAGGACTGTTGGAGTAAGAGGGTCCCCCTGAGCACTGCAGCGAGCAGTCTCAGTGGTGGAGGAGCTTGCCGCTCAACCCTGGGAGAGAGGATTTTTGCAGTAGCAGGGTTCCCCTGGGGATGGCAGGAGCAGTCCCAGGGGCGGAGGAGTCTGCAGCTCGACCCTGGCAAAGAGGTGGTGACCACGAGAAGGGCTGGCACACCAGGGGTTCTTCCTGGAAACCATGGGGGAGCCAAGAGCACACAGGCGTGTGAGCCCAGAGCAACTTGGGAACGGTGAAGTGATGGCCTATCACCACCTCCTTGAGAAGGACATTGTGATCCTATGCACAAAGAGGGTTACGCACGGGGAAGTTCACCAAGGCACAGTTAATCGTGAGTGGGAGGAGAAGGACGTGTCTGAGGAGCAGATTCCTGACCCAGATGAGGCTACAAAAGGATCTGGGAGCAGCTGGAGCAGCAGCCAGACATTCCCGAAAGTCTGGTCTCCAAACAGATGATGGTTATCACGATCAGGTACCATCAGGGGATCGAAGACATATGGGATGGGAGCAGAGCCTGAGAATGCGAGAGGATCGCGAGAGAGAGCAAGAGCCTGAGGAAAAGCTGCAGGAGAAGCAGCAGCACCATGGACTGGGGATGGTGGAGCAGAGAGACATAGGGGGCTGCCCAAGGGTCAGTGGGGAAACACGCATGGGGTGGCAAGACCCTGGGACAGAGAGAACTGTGGTGGTGCAGCCGCAGATGCTGAGGGGCTGTGGGACCTGGGTGAAGGTCCCCAGGGTGAAGCCCCCCGTCCTGCATATGGCCTGGATCCTTGTGCAGACCCAGGAGGGGTCTGGCTGGCTGGTTGTTGAAGTTCTCCAGGATATTGGCTGGGAGACCCTGTTGGGAGGTGACTGTGTCTCTTTGGGACAGGATCCAGGCCCTGCTCCTGTAACGGCCGAGGATTTGAATTCAAATCCAGGGAACCAATTGGGTAAGACGGAAATGGTCTGTGAAAATGCAAATGACGTGGCTGGCAGGGGGAACGGGCTGCTGGGCTCAGGATACCTGCCTACCTGTAACCAGCCCCCTGGGGCTGAGTGGGAGGGAGAGATGCTCCCCACCCCCCCCTGCACACCGCAGAGGGGGCTCAGGCTGGCTCTGAGGCTGTGACTAAAGCAAGGAGCTCGCTGCCTGCCCCCACTCGAACCGCCACTC
This sequence comes from Gopherus flavomarginatus, assembly GCF_025201925.1. Lineage (NCBI taxonomy): Eukaryota > Metazoa > Chordata > Testudines > Testudinidae > Gopherus > Gopherus flavomarginatus. Next base: position 2,202,996 of record NW_026114611.1, read on the forward strand.
CCCAGGCCCCTCCCACAGCTGGGGAGGGAAGCTAGCGCCCTGCCCCCGCTCGAGCGGCCACACCCCATGCCCCTCTCAGAGATGGGGAGGGAAGCCAGCGCCCCACCCTTACTAGAGCCGCCACTCCGCAGGCCCCTCCCAGAGCTGGGGAAGGAAGGCAACACCCCAAGCCCACTCGAACCGCTACTCCTCAGGCACCTTCCAGTGCTGGGGAGGGAAGCAAGCGCCCTGCCCCAGCAGGAAAGACCGCGTCCCAGTCCCCTCTCAGAGCTGGGAGAGGAACCCAGTGCCCCACCCCTGCTGGAACGGCCGCTCCCCAGTCGCCTGATTGAGCTGGGGAGGGAAGCCAGCACCCCACCCCCACTGGAACGGCAACTCCCCAGTCCCCTGGCATAGCTGGGGAGGGCCCCCAGCACCCCGCCCCCGCAGGAACGGCCGCTTTACATTCCCCTTGCAGACCTGGAGAGGGAAGGCAGCGCCCCTCCCCCACAGGTTTGCACACTGGCCATGGCCATGGCCGAGAGCGCAGCGCAGAAGCTGCTCCAGCCCTGCAGCCTGCGGGGCAGCGCACTGGGGCTGGGGGCAGCACAGAGCAGGCAGGGCCCAGGTGGGCGGGGGGCGGAGACACACGTAGGGTGGACACGCTCCTGCCAGGAGCTGCCTGATTCACCCCCTGCCCGGGAGCTGCAGGAGGGGCCCAGATCATGGCTCGGCTGCAGAGCTCGGAGCCCAGGCTGGGCCCAGGAGCGAGGGGATGGGGGAGCTGGGGGTGTAGCGGGGGTTGGAGCCAAGAGTTGGTTGGAGATGGGGTTGTGCCACTTCCGCTTGGCGGCAGGGGGGCCCTCTGCCTTTTTTTTTGCTCCGCACCCCGCGTCCCGATATTTCATCTTTGACATCTGGACGCCCTAGCCTGATATGAAGGAGGAAGTCTGCACCAAGGGGCCAGGGACTGGCCTTTGCTAGACAAACCAATGTCAAGTTTTAGTCAATTAGGACAAGTCAGCAAATAAGAACAACTTCAGGTATCAGTAACTGCTACAGGTTGCAAATTCCTACATGCAGCAGTTTCTGGCACTACACCTGCACAGCTCTGCTCCCCGGCTCTTCTCAGGCTCCTGCTCTCTCCTTAGCTCTGCCCCACTCTCGCCCAGGCAGTTCCAGCTCACATGGAGGATGGGACCCCCTGGCCTGGTGACTCCCTCATTACACTGCCTGGCCTGTCAGCGCAGCTAACTTGGAGCTTTGGCCTCTCCCCACTGTCAGTCTCAGGGTCCTGATTTACCATTGATCCTTCCCCCTTCTATTGGTGCTGGGAACTAGCCAACCAACCCCCTCCCACACACACTAAGTTTTAGTAAAGGGCCAAGAGCCCCCTTACACAAGCCAGCCACATGAGGGTCACCGATGTGCAGAGAAGGCAGCACAAGCTGCTCCCATGGTGTAATGGGCAGCACTCAGGACTCTGAATCCTGTAATTTGAGTTCAAATCTCAGTGGGACCTTGTGTTGGCTTGTGGTCATAGGCGGCAGGTTATATACATCTGCAGTGCTCGGGCTGCAGGAATATTCAGGGCTGGGGGCCCTGCTCCAGCAATACTTTGAGCTGGGTCTCTTCCCCTGGCCCTGGCTCCTGCCTGGCACCCCTCCTCCTGCTGTGTTGTGTCCCTGCCTGACAAAAAGCAGCATGGGCCTGCCTGCTCCTGCTGCTGGAGTAGAGGTATTTGGGCAGAACTGCTGTCTGCTGCCCCAGGGTCCTAGTGCCTGCCCACCACTTATGGCAAGGCAGGCTGCCCTGAGCCCCCCCACAGCATGAACCCCCCATCTTCAGCCTCACACCACACCCCAACCTTCTGCCCTAGCCATGAACACTTCATCTCTCAGCCCCAGCCCTGAGCCCCCTCCTGCATCATGAATCCCTCATCCTCAGCCCTGCACTCCCTCCCAGAGCCTGCACCTCTCATCCCTTCCTACAACCCCACCCCCTGCCCCAGCCTGGAGCCTGCACCGAGCACCCAAACTCCATCCCAAAGACTGCACCCTGCACCCCTCCTGCACCCTAATCCCCAGCCCAGGATCTGCACCCCAGATGTCCCCCCCCAAACCCCCTCCCAGAGCCTTAGGCAGGTGGGGGAGGAGTTTCGGGGGTGGAGGTGGGGGGGTGGGTTCTGGGCACCACCAAAATTTCTACAAACTTGCCACCCATGTTTGTGGTAAAGCCCCAGAGCTCAACTTCCCTGTCTCCAGCTGTGTAAGAGTGAATCTTTCCCCTCCTGCTGGGTGACTCACACCTCCTAGAGCCAGGTCTTTGGCTGGGGTGGCCACAATGGGTTAGGGCTCTAGAACTTGCTACCCTGATAGCTGCGATTCTTGCTGCTGCACCTGATGTTCACAAGCTTGGCCCTTGTGATTCCTACCACACTTTTCCTCTGGCCCACATGGCACTTGAAGAAAGGAGTGCCAGGGCTGGGATTAATAGTCAGGCTTTGGCAGGAGGGAGGAAGAGTCCCAGGCTGGAGCCCCACACACCTTCCCTCCTCCGGGCACCTAGAGCAGAGGCAGCCCAGCTCTGTCCGCTGGATACCTCAGCAGAGTAGGTGAGTTCATGTAAATACAGTCTGGTCCCAAAGCCTCCTCCAACCCTGGTCATCAGTAGCTGTCAGGGGGGAGCTCATTCACACCTCGCTTACAAATCATCATTTGAAATTCTAAGGTTGGCACTGCTGAAGCCAATGCACCGACATTGTCAGCAAACACAACAGCTGGGTGAGGAAACCCGGCTTTGTCCAGACTTTCCAAACCTATTTTACTTTCTCAGGTACAAGTAGTTTTCATACATTATATCTGCTTTTAAAGTGTGTGTTAACGTTTTAATTTCCATTCAAATTTGCAACCAATGGAACCAACATTGGCAGCGCTGCATGTAACTACCTGACCACTGAGGGAGGGGGTGTTGGGGAAATTCGGGGAAGGGGGTGCACAGCCCCCTGGCTGGGGGGCATATAGAGAATGCCCAGTTTCACTGAATTGAGTCTCCTCCTGCAGCACCTGAGTAGGTTACATCAGAGAGGAGCTGCAGTGTCTAGGCAGTGGGATGCCTGTACCTTTAAGAGCCCAGCCCTGGGAAGTCCATGCTGAGAGGTGCTGCCTGTGAGAGGGGAAATAAAAAAGCCCTCTGCTCCCCCCACCCATGTTTGCAAACACTGGAGTCACAGCCCACCGGGATAACTGTTACCCCTCGGCCCCTGCCTGTGCCAGGGTTTAACCCTCTGGCAGCGCCTCCCTCTGGGCTTAACTCTGGCTCCTCCCCCCCTCCCTGACTTTGCCCTTCAGCCCCTCTCCTAACTGTGCCTCCAGCTGCTTGAGCCTCCAACCCGTCAATTTCCAACCGCTGCTCAGACCCTGGCCACCCCCTCCTCTGATTTGCCCCCCTTTGCCCCTTTTTAATCCCTGTAAAAAGTAAAGTGTGCTGGGTCCCATTCACTGGAGGGAGGGCTGGGCGCCTGGCCCCTGTCTGCCCAGTGCTCAAAGTGCCCCATGATCTTATGGATATTTGCTGAGTGCTGCAGGGTCACCCGAAGGGGGAGAGAGGCACGGTTAGGTGGTGATGCAGCCAAGGGTGCCTCACTCAACACTGAAATGCAGCCACCTCTGGGGTGACTTACACAAGTAAGCAAATGAATTTGGAACAAGAAACGCACTGAAAGGACCGAGGCAGCTGCAGGAGGTGGAGAAAACCAGAAAAAGCAGTATCCCTGGATCGCAGCCCTGCCCCTCCCCCCCTCTACCCCCTAACCTCCACTCCCATCCCACATTTGAGGGGAGAACCCAAGAGTCCTGGTCCCCAGCCTTGCCCACCCCCATATTTTGATATGGCTCCATCCAACAGCTGCCCCCACAATTGCAGGGTAGTGCCATGGGGCACACCGGGGCCTGCCTATTTGCACAGGATGGGCAATGCCAGTGCCCCAGGATGAGGAGAGATGATGCTAAGGAAGAAGCAGGCAGCAGACAGCTCCCAAGACAGAGAAAGAAATGCTAGGGGGTGCTATGCTGCAATGAGTGAAGGGGGTTGGCGGGGAATGGGAGGATCTTCCCTCACAGCAGGTGTGTCTGTCTCCCTCTCAATTCCTCCCCAGCCCTATCCCAGCCCAGGCTAATCCCGGCCCAGCTGCCAGGGTTAAATTTGGCCTGGATTCTCCAGCTGCTGGGGATGGGGCGTGGGGCTCGGAAGCATGAACCTCTACTCCCCCTTCCCCAGACACAGTTGCATGGGCACAGACCAAAGGAGCCTGCAGCACTGCTGCCTAGCTGAAACTGAGGCACCAGCCACTGACAGACACATCATGGCTCTCCTCATCCTCATCCTCTTTTCCATATACAACCTGGCTAGGTGAGAGGGTGGTAAACTCAGGGCAGTTGCATAGTTAACCTGTGGAATTCATTGTGAAGGCCAAGACTATAACAGGGTTCAAAAAAGAACTAGATAAGTTTAGGGTGGATAGTTCCATGAAGGGCTATTAGCCAGGGTGGGCAGGGATGGTGCCTGTAGCCTCTGTTTGCCAGAAGCTGGGAATGGGCAATAGGGGATGGATCACTTGATGATTCCCTGCTCTGTTCATTCCCTCTGGGGCACCTGGCACTGGCCACTGTCAGAAGACAGGAGGATACTGGGCTAGATGGACTTTGCGTCTGAACCAGTCTGGCCGCTCTTATGTCTCCCTTGGCGCAGCAGTGACACCCAGTGGGCAGTCAGAGTAATGCACAGAAGGTGTTTCCCTTGATACAGCAGTGACACCCAGTGGTCAGGTGGCGTAATGCACAGCGTGTGTCTGCCCTCTATGAGCAGTGACACCCACGGACCAGTCACGATAAGGCACAGAGTGTGTTTCCCACCAATCTGGGTAAGGCACAGAGCATGTTTCCCATGGAGCAGCAGTGACACCTAGTGACCAGCAGGGGTGGCATCAGACTCTTCTCCTTTAGTGGGGGACTGAGATGGGCTAGACAAAATAAATTGGGGGGCTGTGCCCCCCATCACCTGGCCCCACCCTTCACGGGGGCCGTGCCTCTGCTCCTTCTCAGTTAAAGGCCAGGCTCATCTCCTCTCTCCCGGGCTAGGGTTTACAGCAACACAAACTTTATTAAAATAAAATAATAAACAGGGTTTACTTTAAATATTCTAAATCTGTCCAAATTTTAGTACTGAATCCAAAGTTTTCTTAAAGATCCCATCAGTAACCAAAACCTAAATGAAAATTGAAACCAAAAACAAGGCTTAATTTAAAACCCAAACTTTAAGAAAAACTTTGTTTGTAAAAATAAAAACTAACAAATGCTGTAAATTAATAATTTCAACATTTTATCAAAAAAGTGTGCTACAGCAGAATGATAAAATAACATCAAATAAATAAGCATGACCACTAAAACCTCCTATAAAGGAATTGAATCCTTGAATACTGGTCAAATCTATAAAATATGCTGAACTATGTCAAAACTGGTGTTGCAGGTCAGCCATTCAAATCCAGAAAATGTCAATTAAAAGCTCCATTCCAACTAAAAAACTAAAACACCTCAATAAACCAAAATGGTCACAGCCTGAAACAAACCTACACAGAAGCAAAATTAAACCTGTACCAACACTGGAACAAACTATGTAAATTTCTAATTCTAACTTCTTGTTTCTCCCAGGAGAAAGGTGTTTTGCACCCCAGTAACCGGGCTGTCACTGCAGCTTTCCTTTCATTAAATAAGATTTTTACCAAATATAAATTGCCCTCCAATTCTCTAAGAGAAATTGAAATTGTATCTTTGCACTAATATCCCAAGTGTGCAAGTCCATCCCCTCAGAGCAGCCTCACACCCTGAGGCCAGGGGAGAATCCCAACTGGTTTGTGCATTTGTAAACCTGGGGCCTGAAGCTGATGAGAGAAAGGGAAATGAGCCATCTTGGAACTTTCCGATACCACCTGCGGGGAGCACAGGGATTTGACTGAGTGACATCCTGGCTAATTTTCACCTTGTTCTCCACCAGCAGGCTCCGCTGGAGAGCTCGGGAGTGACTTGACCATGGCAGCACCCTATTTACATATTACAAGCTGGCATTTTGGGGCCAATGGGGTGAAATGTGAGTACTTTTGGGGTTGGGACCCACATGAGAAGGAATGTGGACAAACTGGAGAAAGTCCAGCAAAGTGCAATAAAAATGATTAGGGGACTGAGACAGATGACTTACGAGAACCTACAGGCCATATCCTGTATGTTAAGCTAAGGCAAAGTTAGCATACCTGTATTGTGACCTTTTACTCAGAGAGGAAAATCGACCTTTATCATGTTACTTAAATAGATAAGTACCCATGCCTGTTCAAGACCTTTACCTAGACCAATCGACAATGGAGAATGGCATAGGGTTTTTTTCAGTGTTGTACCCACAGATTTAACAGGTACACTGCAAGGTAACTTATGTGCATATTTACATGTCATCAACAAGCACAAACATACTAGTGTATAAAGTAAATGTACCCTAATGTTTTGTGGGTGAGGAATGAAATTTGGGCATAGGAGGAAGGATTTCCGGCCCTTGTGCCCTATGAAAGAGGTAACCCACCTCGCTAGAGCACTTCGCTCTATCATTCTGACTTACTTCCTCCACTCTCTCTCTATGTACTATCAGTAGGCTGTACTCGTTCTTAAACTTTAAGTTTCAAGGGAACTAGGCTAAGTTCGGTTTCCCTAAGTTGTTATTCTTTGTTTATTAGGTTTTGATTTTAAGTTTAACATATTCAAGCAAACCCTAAGTAACAGTAGCTTTTTCTAAGTACTGCATCCTTCACTTAAGAATTGAGAAACCTGAACTGCAAGGCTGGTCCTGTGTCTCTTACCACCAGGTTATCAAGGAAGGCTGTGAGTATATTAATCAAAACTTTGTTGCATATAATGCCATATGCATCTTTTGAATAGCAGTAATGCAACTGTAACTTTGTAACTCAATTAAACTAAATTAAATGTAAGCTAATCAATTAAATTTTCATCAAATTATCCACATTAATATTATTAGTACACCTTACATCAGGCTACATGGGACAGAGAGTTGGAGTGCAGAGGGATGAAGGCACTGGCTCTGGGGGTGCAAATTCTGGGGTGGGGTTAGAATGAGACATTCAGGGTGCAGTAGAGGACTCAGAGTTAGGATAGGGAATTGGCTGTGAATGCTCTGAAATGAGGCCAAGAAAAAGAAAATTTAGATGGAAAAGAGAAATCAAGATAGAGCAAAAAGCAGAGAAGAAGTGTGTGATTTTAGGTGCAGAGAGAGAAAACACTTCTGCTTATCTTCTCTCACTAAAGCATCAAGGAACCAGATGAGAGACATCTCTCTCTCACTGCAACAACAATTCTAGTTGATCTGGACTGAGGAAGGAAACCTTCGTCTTTGCAGCACTAGCAGACCTGGACTGAGTCATGAACACCTCCCACTCTCCAATCTGGTGTTCCTGGCCTGGGACAGGGGAGGGGCTCCTCTCTTCTCCATTTGGGACATGGTGGGATGAGAGAAGTGACAGGGCTTTACGGGAAATAATTATTTGCCTGATTCATGTGCAAGTCCTAATCCTTGTTAACCCAAACAAACCGTTTATCCTGCATGCTGATGCCAGTTTGGAGGGTCTGGGAGCAGTCCCGTACCAGGAAGTGGAAGGAAATGTAAATCTGTAGCCTTTGCCAGCTGAGGACTGTCTGATAGCGAAACTCGCTATTCCATCCACCAGCAGCAGTTCTTGGTCTTGTAATGGGCCATCACTGAGAAATTTCGAGACTACTTGTGTGGTGCTTAGTTTCAGGTGTGGACAGAGAACAATCCACTGACTTATGTGTTAACAAGGGCTAAGCTGGATGCTACAAGGCAGAGGTGGGTGGCTACTTTTGCTAGCCATAACTTCGCATTCAATACCAATGAGTTGGTATAATAAGGAATGTGATTTATCAGGACCACCAATTCTTGGCTGGGGGCGAGGATGTAAGCAGGGTGAGAATGAACTCTACCCTGCCATCTGTTGGTGATCTGTTGTAAAAGCCTTTTGAGGCTGATGCCATTTGCATGGTTCCACCCACCCCAGATTGCATGATGGGGGTGCCTGTCCAAAGGGTCATTTTGGCTGCTGTGGGATCCCCAGTCTCTTTCTTATTAGGGCAGGGGTAATAAAGTGCAGTTATTCTGGTGATATAAATCAAGGACAGTAGAACGGTACTTAGCAGTTTGTGATTTTGGAACTTACCCGAACCTACATAAATCTCGTTAGGCAAGGGACGTGGGTTCCAAAGCATAGTGAAATAAGAGAGATGGAGAATGGATGTTTGTATTTTATTAGTACAGATTTTTTTGGGAAATCTGTAAATGCAAGTTTTATGTCTTACATATCTCTCTAGTTTAAAAATAGAGCTTTTATAGTTTGAACACATATTTGCACCTATACCACAGATAAAAAGCCATTAATGACTAAATGCACTTTTTAGACATACATAAACTGCTGGGTTGGCATCTCATTTCCACACTAAAACTTGTAAAGAACTCCATAGCTGGATAAAATGCTCCTTACAGCTCAAATGGCAAGGAAATTTTGCAGATTGCACACTGGGACAGCAGCTGTGGGACACAATTTCCAAATTCTTAGTCACAGGTAAGCAGGCAGGTTTATGCAAATTCTGGACTCTGGGACCAGAGCTGGGGTTGGCAGTGGGGGGGACCCAATTTTTTTAGCACATGCACCACCTCTGCAACACCAACCTTTACTACCTCACTCCATAACACCACACACACAACAGCCTTTTACTTCTCAGGAACCAAAACATACCCTGAAAGAGACAGAGTGGTATAAGCTTAAGGCAAATGACTGCAGTACTAACAACAACTCAAAGAGATTCAAAAACATCTCCGTCTTTACACACCATGGACAGTAGGAAAAAAAACTACAAGCACAGGCCAACAAGAACCAAACAAACATCCATTCCAACCTCCCATAAGCTTTGAGTCTTTGGAACCCAGACCCCTTAATGGGTGAGTACTTTTCAGGCGAGGGTGAAGCTCTCAGGCCTCAAATGCCAGGTACAGTTACTCTCTCCTTGATCCAGAACGAACAGGAAAATACACTGCATTACTCCTGCCCCAATAACAAAGAGACTGGGGATCCCACAGCAGCTGAAATGACCGTTTGGAAAAGCACTCCCATCATGCAATCTGGAGTGGGTGGAACCATGCAAATGACATCAGCTTCAAAAGGCCTTTACAACAGATCACCAACAGATGGCAGGGTAGAGTTCATAGCGACCCTGCTTAACTAGGCTACGTCTACACTACAGCATAAAATAGAAATTATTAAAACCAGATTTATAAAACCGGTTTTATAAAATCTATTTTACGCATCCACACTAGAGCACATTACTTCGGTGGTGTGCATCCATGGTCCTAGACTACCATCGATTTCCGGAGCTGTGCACTCTGGGTAGCTCAGTAAAAGAATGGGACCAATAACTTCGATTTCCATCCACACTAACCCTAAATTGATATAGTAATATCGATTTTAGGGTTACTCCTCTCATTGAGCAGGAATACAGAAATCTATTTTAAGACCCCTTAAAATCGATTTTAAGTGCCTTGTAGCGTGGACGGGTACAGCGTTAAATCGATTTAACACTGTTTAAATCGATTTAACGCTGTAGTGTGGACCCTAACTCTTACAGCAAACCAGGGCAAAGAAAGCCTATGCAAGCGCTATTCCGCAGCCCCGATGCTCTTTTCTGCTCCTTCCCACCGAACTATCTCAAACATACAGTCAATTACATCAAAGCAATTCCTCACTATTTGGGGCATTGGTGCCCCTTAGTCCCCCTGAGGTGATCGGCTGGTTCCTTTTGGCCTTAAACGCTAGGTAGGAATCTGACTCAAAGGGCCACAACCTTCCTCCTCTTCTGCTCCTATGAACTATCCCTCATCTGGGCAAAACCTTTGAAAACACTGGTGTTTTCCCAACAGGAAAGGGATGGACAATTTCTCTTCTGTGGGGAGGCGAGGGAAACCATGCAATCACCTTCTGGAAGGTATATCAAGGAGGGCGGCGTAAGAACCCTCACGGACTAGATAAAGAAAGCAGCTCTTTAACTGACCTTCCAACAACGACAAACTAAAATCTGCAAGAGCAGCCTTTCAACTCAGGGGCCCAATAACAAGCTGTTGCCAATAACTAATCGCAGAGTTACAAATGACTCCAAACCATACACTCTTGGGACAAACCAAACCTTAACACAAACAACGCTGCATTTATTTGCTGCTCTTCAACCGTGATAACCGATAACTTCCAAAACCAAAGAGCCAGCAGAATACCCATCACAAAAGTGTCCCCTGCTAGATAGGAAGCCATCTCACTAACACGATGAGCTCAAAGTAAAATAAAATAATGGGATAGAAAATCCCAAACAGTCATTTTCAGAGCTCTGAGTTGTTTATAGGGAAGCTTGAGCCACTGACACCAGTTCAAGTAGCCCCCTTCTGTTCTTTTCACAACAGAGAACAGCCTCACCAAAGCAAAGCCTCAAAAAAATGGGTACAAACTCATAAATGTTCCTCTCCACGGAAATCTTTAGTAAAAGGCGAAAGATTTATACAAACTGAAGAGAAAACAGAGTACATAGAAGACAGGGCAGAGGCGCTGCCGGGGCAACCGCGTATGCTACCACAAGTCAGGGTGAGTACTCTCACAGCCCGCTAAACCGCAGAGCTTTTAGAGGAAATGGAATTGAACCGATTGACAGCCCGAGTTGGATCATGGGAACCGGGGACACAGGGAGTAAAACTAGCCCCTTGACCAGGGACTCGCTTCGCTGCGCGCAGTGCACTGTGAGTATGCAAATAAGACGCTTCGGCCATCTCCGGCTCTCAAAGGAGTCTTTTCTCAGGGCTGTCTCTGCTCCTTCCCCAGCTGGGCGGAGGTTGGGATGCGGCGAGGGTGGGGAAGCTGCTCTCCTGAGACAGTCCCGCTGATGCCCAGGCACATGGAGGACGAAGCAAGAGGGCACTTGGCCCACAGCTAAAATCCGGAGCAACAGCACACACTTTGCCAAGGAACAGGAGGCAGGATCTCGGACATGAGATTCTATCTGCCGGCCGGGGTGCGACCCCGCGTTGTACCTGCTGCTTGGTCTGCCTCTGCTGCAAAGTAGCTCGCCTGAGATCCTTGGAGTTCACTGAGCTGCAGCTCGCCCTGATGCACGGGAACAGCTTAAAAATCATGGACTCTCAGGCTACGTCTACACTACAGCATAAAATCGAAATTATTAAAACCGGTTTTATAAAATCGATTTTACGCGTCCACACTAGGGCACATTAATTCGGTGGTGTGCGTCCATGGTCCTAGGCTACTATCGATTTCCGGAGTGGTGCACTCTGGGTAGCTACAGTAAAAGAATGAGACCAATAACTTCAATTTCCGTCCACACTAACCCTAAATCGATATAGTAATGTCGATTTTAGGGTTACTCCTCTCGTTGGGGAGGAGTACAGAAATCGATTTTAAGAGCCCTTAATATCGATTTAAAGTGCCTTGTAGTGTGGACGGGTACAACGTTAAATCGATTTAATGCTGTTTGAATCAATTTAACGCTGTAGTGTGGATCAGGCCTCAGGGTTGGAAGGGACCTCAGGAGGTCATCTAGTCCAACCCAATCCCCAACTAAATCATCCCGGCCAGGGCTTTGTCAAGCCTGACCTTGAAAACCTCTAAGGAAGGAGATTCCACCACCTCCATTGGAATAGGGAACCCATTCCAATGCTTCACCACCCTCCTCGTGAAAAAGGGTTTTCCTAATATCCAACCGCCACCTTCCCAACCACAACGTGGGACCATTGCTCCTTGTTCTGTCATCTGGTACCACTGAGAACAGTTTAGATCCATCCTCTTTGGAACCCCCTTTCAGGTAGTTGGAAGCAGCGATCAATCCCCCCTCATTCTTCTCTTCTGCAGACTAAACAATCCCAGTTCCCTCAGCCTCTCCTCATAAGTCATGTCTTCCAGGCCCCGCACCCCCCCTCCCCCGCAATCATTTTTCTTGCCCTAGGCTGGACTCTTTTCAGTTTTTCCACATCCTTCTTGTAGTGTGGGGGCCAAAACTGGACACGGTACTCCAGATGAGGCCTCACCAATGTCGAATAGAAGGGAACGATCACGTCCCTCCATCTGCTGGCAATGCCCCTACGTATGCAGTCCAAAATGCCGTTAGCCTTCTTGGCAACAAGGGCACACTGTCGACTCATAGGCAGCTTCTCGTCCACTGTAACCCCTGGGTCCTTTTCTGCAGAACTGCTGCCTAGCCATTCGGTCCCTAGTCTGGAGCAGTGCGTGGGATTCTTCCGTCCTAAGTGTAGGACTGGGCAATTGTCCTTGTTGAACCTCATCAGGTGTCTTTTGGCCCAATCTTCTAATTTGTCTAGGTCCCTCTGTATCCTATCCTTACCCTCCAGCGTATCGACCGCTCCTCCTAGTTTAGTGTCATCTGCAAACTTGCTGAGAGGGCAGTCCACGCCATCCTCCAGAACATTAATGAAGATATTGAACACAACCAGCCCCAGGACCGACCCCTGGGGCACGCCGCTTGATATCGGCTGCCAATTAGACGTGGAGCCATCGATCACTACCCGACGACCTAGCCAGCTTTCTCTCCACCTTATAGTCCATTCATCCAGCCCATACTTCTTGAACTTGCCGACAAGAATACTGTGGGAGATGATTGTATCAAAAGCTTTGATAAAATCAAGGAATAACACGTCCATTGCTTTCCCCTCATCCCCAGACCCAGTTATCTCCTCACAGAAGGCAATTCGGTTAGTCAGGCGTGACTTGCCCTTGCTGAATCCATGCTGACTGCTGCTGATCACTTGCCTCTCCTCTGAGTGCTTCAGAATTGATTCCTCGAGGACCTGCTCCATGATTTTTCCAGGGACTGAGGTGAGGCTGACTGGCCTGTAGTTCCCCGCATCCTCCTTCTTTCTTCTCTTTTTTAACGATGGGCACTACATTAGCCTTTTTCCAGTCATCCGGGACCTCCCCCGATCACCATGAGTTTTCAAAGATAATAGCCAATGGCCCTGCAATTACACCCGCCAACTCCTTTAGCACCCTCGGATGCAGCGCATCCAGCCCCACGGATTCATGCTCCTCCAGCTTTTCTAAATAGTCTCAAACCACTTCTTTCTCCACAGGGGGCCGGTCACCTCCTCTCCATGCTGTGCTGCCCAGTGCAGCAGTCTGGGAGCTGATTTTGTTCGTGAAGACGGGGGCGGGGTGGGGGAAAGCATTGACTACCTTAGCTTTTTTCACATCCTCTGTCACTAGGTTGCCTCTCTCATTCAGTAAGGGGCCCACAGTTTCCTTGACTTTCTTCTTCTTGCTAACATACCTGAAGAAACCCTTCTTCTTGTTACTCTTAACATCTCTTGCTAGCTGCAACTCCAAGCCTGAGTTGCCCTTCCTGATTTCGCTCCTGCCTGCCCGAGCAATAGTTTTATACTCCTCCCTGGTCATTTGTCCAATCTTCCACTTCTTCCGACGGCGCTGCCTGCCAGTGCACTCAGCCTCACTTGGCAGGTAACAAAAGGGATGGAGTGGCCTTCCAGTTTCTGGAGAGCGGCTGACAACACCCGACCTTCTGCACTGAGGAAAAACTGACGTGAGACAAGGCAGGGGAGGTCGTTCTTGTATTGGACCAACTTCCGGTGGGGAGAGAGAGCAGCAAAATGCAAGCTGCACTCTTTCCCCAGCAGCAGCTGGTCCATGTCGTCTCTCTGATAGCCTGGATGCCTGGGACGGGACCCGGCTTCAACTCCAGGGCACGCAAGAGCCCTGGCCCGGGCAGGCAGGGGGAGGGGCCCGAGCGGAGGGGCGGAGCCGCATGAGCATGGATGCAGATCTGTGTGCGAGCAGAGCATTGTGGGAGCAGAGACAGGCTGCCCGGCAGGGCCCGCCTTTGGCCCCGCGAGCTCGGCATGGAGAAGGGAGGGGCCTCGGGGACGCGGCGGGGCAGCTGTCGGCAGTGGGGGCCGGTGTGGGCGAGGCCGGGGGCTCGGGGCGCGGCGGTCCGCCCCGCGTCTTATAAGTCTGGGGAGAGCGAGGGCAGGCGGCAGCTGGGCAGTAGGACCTCATACTTACTTGGCAGGGGAAATACCATGATCACAGGGAGTGGTTTTCCAGGGTGAGGCTCATCCATTGCACTGTGGGTGTGCTGACCCCTGCAATTTCTCCAAATGTGGGAAACTCAACTGCATAATTTGATGGTAGTGGGGGACTGTGTGTGCGCTGTCCCCTGATGATTGGTTGACAAGACAGGAAAACTGAGATGCCTTGCGGAGTGCTGCTCAGTGGGCTTGGGGATGCTTGGTCCAGTGTGTAGCTGTATGCTTAGTTGGTTTTGACAAAAGCAGTTTTGTTCTCCTGTCTTTGTGACTGTTCTCTTCCTCAGGCCTTGTAGCTTTTGGCCCTTTTGTCATTGCTGCTGAGAATAGGGCCAAGAGAGAAAAAGCAAAGCTCAGTTCTGAAACTTTACTTGTGGCTTCCAAGGCTCTGTGCTTTCTTGACCTTCCCTGGTCTTTTGCAGCTGATCTGCTCTCTAGTCTGCTTTTGCCGGGGGGGGGGGGAGGGCTTGGACCAATGCCTTCTTTTGCTCTAAGGGGAGCTGCCCGCCCGCCTGCTCTGCTTCTTTCCCTGCTTGTAGCTTCTTGCCCAGCCCTCCTTCTTGGGCTCTTCCTCCATTGACAGGAGGACGGCCTGTCCAAAAGGCCTGTCCTGCCCAGTCCCCTCATCCACCAGGCAGCCTCACCCCCTGCCCTGGGGCCGCTTTGGCTTTTGCTGTCTGTTCTTGTCTCTTGGTGGCCTCCCTGTCTGTGCTACGGAGACCATGCTGTCACAACCCTGTGCTGGAGGAAGTCTTTCCGTCGCTTTAGGCCCCCTGCCTCCCCGAATGCCCTTAGCTACGCTGGGGCTTAGGGCGGCGTGGCCGCGTCGCCCAGGAGCGAGGTTCCCTCTTGCGCACCCCTGACGGATGGAGCTGTTTTGACTTAACTCTTCGGGACGCTCCAACCCTCGGGCCTGGTCTGCACGGGGAATGTAAATCGGCGCGGCTACGTCAGTCCAGGCCTTGGTGGGAAGAATTTTTCCGTCGACCTAGCTCCCGCCTTTCGGGGAGGTGGATGGCCTGCACCAACGAGGAAAACCCTCTCCAGGACCCTTCTCCAGGAACAGTGCCTTTCCATTTGGGGAGATTATGCTGACCTGTGACTACCAATCTCTCACTGTTAACTCTTACAGCAAACCAGGGCAAAGAAAGCCTATGCAAGCGCTATTCTGCAGCCCCGATGCTCTTTTCTGCTCCTTCCCACCGTAGGTTAAGCAGGGTGGCTATGAACTCTAGCCTGCCATCTTTTGGTGATCTGTTGTAAAGGCCTTTTGAGGCTGCTGTCATTTGCATGGTTCCACCCACCCCGGATTGCATGATGGGAGTGCTTGTTCAAACGGTCATTTCAGCTACTGTGGGATCCCCAGTCTCTTTGTAATTGGGGCAGGAGTAATGCAGTGTATTTTCCTGTTCGTTCTGAATCAAGGAGAGAGGAACTGTACCTGGCATTTGAGGCCTGAGAGCTTCTCCCTCGCCTGTAAAGTACTCACCCATTAAGGGGTCTGGGTTCCAAAGACCCAAAGCTTGTGGAAGGTGGGTATGGATGTTTGTTTGGTTCTTGCTGGTCTGTGCTTGTAGGTTTCTTTCTTGTTGTCCATGGTGTGTAAAGACAGAGGTGTTTTTGAATCTTTTTGAGTTGTTGTTAGTGCTGCAGTTGTTTGCCTTAATGTTATGTCACTCAATCTTTCAGGGTATGCTTTGGTTCCTGAGAGGTAAAAGTCTGCTGCGTGTGTGGTATTATGGAGTGAGGTAACAAAGGTTGGTGTTGCAGAGGTGGTGCATGTGCCACAAAAATCCCCTTCCCCCCTGCCAACCCCAGCTCTGGTCCCAGAGTCCAGAATTTGCATAAACCCTCCTGCTGACCTGTGACCAAGAATTTGGTTGCAGAGGTAGTTCGTGTGTCACAAAAGTTGTGTCCCACAGCTGATCTCTCAGTGTGCAATCTGCAAAATTTCCTTGCCGTTTGAGCTGTAAGGAACATTTTACCCATCTATGAAGTTGTTTAAAACTTTTAGTGTGGAAACAAGATGCCAGTCCAGCAGTTTATGTATGTCTAAAAAGGACATTTGGTCATTAGTAACTTTTTATCTGTGGTATAGATGTAAATATGTATTAGAACTATAAAAGTTCTATTTTTAAACTAGAGAGATACATAAGACCTAAAACTTGCATTTCCAGATTTCACAAGAAATCTGTATTAATAAATACAAACATCCTTTTTCAATCACTCTTATTTCACTATGCTTTGGAACCCATGTCCCTTGCCTAACGAGATTTATGTAGGTTCGGGTGAGTTCCGAAATCATGAACTGCTAAGTACCGTTCTACTGTCCTTGATTTATATCACCGGAATAACTGCACTTTATTACCCCTGCCCTAATAAGAAAGAGACTGGGGATCCCACAGCAGCCAAAATGACCCTTTGGACAGGCACCCCCATCATGCAATCTGGGGTGGGTTGAACCATGCAAATGACATCAGCCTCAAAAGGCCTTTACAACAGATCACCAACAGATGGCAGGGTAGGGTTCATAGCGACCCTGCTTACATTCTCCCCCAGCCAAGAATTGGTGGTCCTGATAAATCACATTTCCTATTATATCAACTTATTGGTATTGAATGCAAAGTTATGGCTAGCAAAAGTAGCCACCCACCTCTGCCTTGTAGCATCCAACTTAGCCCTTGTTAACACATAAGTCAGTGGATTGTTCTCTGTCCACACCTGAAACTGAGCACCACACAAGTAGTCTCGAAATTTCTCAGTGATGGCCCATTTCAAGACCAAGAACTGCTGCTGGTGGATGGGATAGTGAGTTTCGCTATCAGACAGTCCTCAGCTGGCAAAGCCTACAGATTTACATTTCCTTCCACTTCCTGGTACTGGACTGCTCCCAGACTCTCCAAACTGGCATCAGCATGCAGGATAAACGGTTTGTTTGGGTTAACAAGGACTAGGGCTTGCACATGAATCAGGCAAATAATTATTTCCCATAAAGCCCTGTTACTTCTCTCATCCCGCCATGTCCCAAATGGAGAAGAGAGGAGCCCCTCCCGTGTCCCAGGCCAGGAACCCCAGATTGGAAGGGATGAGATGAGATGAGATGAGATGAGATGAGATGAGATGAGATGAGATGAGATGAGATGAGATGAGATGAGATGAGATGAGATGAGATGAGATGAGATGAGATGTTCATGATTCAGTCCAGGTCTGCTAGTGTTGCAAAGGAAAAGATTTCTTTTCTCAACCTAGGTCAACTTGAATTGTTGTTGTAGTGGGGGAGAGATGTTTCTCATCTGGTTCTTAGATGCTTTGGTGAGAGGGGACAGGGAGAGGTTTTTTCTTTCCTCTGCAGCTTGAATCACACACTTCTTTTCTGCTTTTTGTTTTAGCTTGATTTCTCTCTTTCATCTCAATTTTCTGTTTCCTGGCCTCATTCCTGAGCATTCACGGCCCAATTCTCTATCCTAACTCTGAGTCCTCTACTGCACCCTGAATGTCTCATTCTAACCCCACCCCAGAGTCTGGACCCCCAGAGCCAGTGCCTTCATCCCTCTGCACTCCAATTTTCTGTCCCATGTGCCCTGATATAGGGTGTACTCATAATATTAATTTGGATAATTTGATGAAAATTTAATTGATTAGCTTACATTTTATTTAATTTAATTGAGTTACAAAGTTACAGTTGCATTACTGCTATTCAGAAGATACATATGGCATTATATGCAACAAAGTTTTGGTTAATATACTCACAGCCTTCCTTGATAACCTGGTGGTAAGAGACACAGGACCAGCCTTGCAGTTCAGGTTTCTCAATTCTTAAGTGAAAGATGAAGTGCTTCGAAAAAGCTAGTGTTACTTAGGGTTTACTTGTATATGTTAAACTTAAAATCAAAACCTAATAAACAAAGACTAAAAACGTAGGGAAACCGAACTTAGCCTAGTTCCCTTGAAACTTAAAGTTTAAGAACAAGTACAGCCTGCTGATAGTACATAGAGAGAGAGTGGAGGAAGTAAGTCAGAATGATAGAGCAAAGTGCTCTAGCAAGGTGTGTTACCTCTTTTATAGGGCACAAGGGCCGGAAATCCTTCCTCCTATGCCCA
The DNA here is from genome assembly GCF_025201925.1 of Gopherus flavomarginatus. Classification (NCBI taxonomy): domain Eukaryota; kingdom Metazoa; phylum Chordata; order Testudines; family Testudinidae; genus Gopherus; species Gopherus flavomarginatus. Next base: position 2,221,305 of record NW_026114611.1, read on the forward strand.
AATTTCATTCCTCACCCACAAAACATTAGGGTACATTTACTTCATAGGCTAGTATGTTTGTGCTTGTTGATGACATGTACATATGCACATAAGTTACCTTGTAGCGTACCTGTTAAATCTGTGGGTACAACACTGAAAAAAACCCTATGCCATTCTCCATTGTCGATTGGTCTAGGTAAAGGTCTTGGACAGGCATGGGTACTTATCTATTTAAGTAACATGATAAAGGTCGATTTTCCTCTCTGAGTAAAAGGTCACAATACAGGTATGCTAACTTTGCCTTAGCTTAACATACAGGATATGGCCTGTAGGTTCTCGTAAGTCATGTGTCTCAGTCCCCTAATCATTTTTATTGCCCTCTGCTGGACTCTCTCCAGTTTATACACATCCCTTCTCATGTGGGTCCCAACCCCAAAAGTACTCACATTTCACCCCATTGGCTCCAAAATGCCAGCTTTTAATATGTAAATAGGGTGCTGCCATGGTCAAGTCACTCCCGAGCTCTCCAGTGGATTCTGCTGGTGGAGAACAAGGTGAAAATTAGCCAGGATGTCACTCAGTCAAATCCCTGTGCTCCCCACAGGTGATATCGGAAAGCTCCAAGATGGCTCACTTCCCTTTCTCTCATCAGCTTCAGGCCCCAGGGTTACAAATGCACAAACCAGTTGGGATTCTCCCGTGGCCTCAGGGTGTGGGGCTACTCTGAGGGGATGGACTTGCACACTTGGGCTATTAGTGCAAAGATACAATTTCAATTTCTCTAAGAGAAATTGGAGGGCAATTTATATTTGGTAAAAATCTTATTTAGTGAAAGGAAAGCTGCAGTGACAGCCTGGTTACTGGGGTGCAAAACACCTTCCTCCTGGGAGAAACAAGAAGTTAGAATTAGAAATTTACATCGTTTGTTCCTGTGTTGGTACAGGTTTAATTTTGCTTCTGTGTAGGTTTGTTTCAGGCTGTGACCATTTTGGTTTATTGGGTTGTTTTGGTTTTTTTAGTTGGACTGGAGCTTTTAATTGACATTTTCTGGATCGAATGGCTGTCCTGCAACACCAGTTTTGACATAGTTCTGCATATTTTATACAGATTTGACCAGTATTCAAGGATTCAATTCCTTTATAGGAGGTTTTAGTGGTCATGCTTATTTATTTGATGTTATTTTATCATTCTGCTGCAGCACACTTTTTTGATAAAATGTTGAAATTATTAATTTACAGCATTTGTTAGTTTTTATTTTTACAAACAAAGTTTTTCTTAATGTTTGGGTTTTAAATTAAGCCTTGTTTTTGGTTTCCATTTAGGTTTTGGTTACTGATGGGATCTTTAAGAGAACTTTGGATTCAGTACTAAAATTTGGACAGATTTAGAATATTTAAAGTAAACCCTGTTTACTATTTTGTTTTAATAAAGTTTGTATTGCTGTAAACCCTAGCCCGGGAGAGAGGAGATGAGCCTGGCCTTTAACTGAGAAGGAGCAGAGTCATGGCCTCCATGAAGGGTGGGGCCAGGTGATGGGGGGCACAGCCCCCCAATTTCTTTGTCTAGCCCATCTCAGTCCCCCACTAAAGGAGAAGAGTCTGATGCCACCCCTGCTGGTCACTGGGTGTCACTGCTGCTCCATGGGAAACATGCTCTGTGCCTTACCCAGATTGGTTGGAAACACACTCTGTGCCTTATCGTGACTGGTCCGTGGGTGTCACTGCTCGTAGAGGACAGACACACGCTGTGCATTACACCACCTGACCAGTGGGTGTCACTGCTGTATCAAGGGAAACACCTTCTGTGCATTACCTTGAATGACCAGGAGGTGTCACTGCTGCTCCAAGGGAAACATACTCTGTGTGTTACCCTGATTGGCCAGTTGGTGTCACTGCTGCGCCAAGCAAAACACCTTCTGTGCATTACTCTGACTGCCCACTGGGTGTCACTGCTGTGCCAAGGGAGACATAAGAACGGCCAGACTGGTTCAGACGCAAAGTCCATCTAGCCCAGTATCCTCCTGTCTTCTGACAGTGGCCAGTGCCAGGTGCCCCAGAGGGAATGAACAGAGCAGGGAATCATCAAGTGATCCATCCCCTGTTGCCCATTCCCAGCTTCTGGCAAACAGAGGCTACAGGCACCATCCCTGCCCACCCTGGCTAATAGCCCTTCATAGATCTATCCACCATAAACTTATCTAGTTCTTTTTTGAACCCTGTTATAGTCTTGGCCTTCACAACATGCTCTTGCAAGGAGTTCCACAGGTTAACTATGCAACTTCCCTGAGTTTACCCCCACCCTCCCCTGGCCAGGTTGTATATGGAAAAGAGGATGAGGATGAGGAGAGCCATGATGTGTCTGTCAGTGGCTGGTGCCTCAGTTTCCTCTAGGCAGCAGTGCTGCAGGCTCCTTTGGTCTGTGCCCATGCAACTGTGTCTGGGGAAGGGGGAGTAGAGGCTCATTCTTCCCAGCCCCATGCCCCACCCCCAGCACCTGGGGAATCCAGGCCAAATTTAACCCTGGTAGCTGGGCTGGGATTAGCCTGGGCTGAGGCAGGGCTGGGGAGGAATTGGGAGGGAGACAGACACACCTGGTGTGAGGGAAGATCCTCCCATTCCCTGCCAACCCCCTTCACTCCTTGCAGCATAGCACCCCCTAGCATTTCCTTCTCTGTCATGGGAGCTGTCTGCTGCCTGCTTCTTCCTTAGCATCGTCTCTCCCCATCCTGAGGCACTGGTATTGCTCATCCTGTGCAAACAGGCAGGCCCCGGTGTGCCCCATGGCACTGCTCTGCAATTGTGGGGGCAGCTGTTGGATGGAGCCATATCAAAATATGGGAGTGGGCAAGGCTGGGGACCAGGACTCCTGGGTTCTCCCCTCAAATGTGGGAGGGGAGTGGAGATTAGGGGGTAGAGTAGGGGAGGGGCAGGGCTGGGATCCAGGGCTCCTGCTTTTTCTGGTTTTCTCCACCTCCTACAGCTGCCTCGGTCCTTTCAGTGTGTTTCTTGTTCCAAATTCATTTGCTGACTTGTGTAACTCACCCCAGAGGTGGCTGCATCTCAGTGTTGGGTGAGGCACCCTTGGCTGCATCACCTCCTAACTGTGTCTCTCTCCCCCTTCGGGTGACCCTGCAGCACTCGGCAAACATCCACAAGATCATGGGGCACTTTGAGCACTGGGCAGGCAGGGGTCAGGCTCCCAGCCCTCCCTCCAGAGAATGGGACTCAGCACCCCCTACTTTTTACAGGGATTAAAAAGGGGCAAAGGGGGGCAAATCAGAGGAGGGGGTGGCCAGGGTCTGAGCAGGGGGTGAAAATTGACTGGTCGGGGGGGTCAAGCAGCTGGAGGCAGAGTTAGGAGAGGGACTGAAGGGCAAAGTCAGGGAGGTGGGAAGGAGCCGGAGTTAAGCCCAGAGGGAGGCGCTGCCAGAGGGTTAAACCCTGGCACAGGCAGGGACAGAGGGGTAACAGTTATCCCGGTGGGCTGAGACTCCAGTGTTTGCAAACATGGGTGGGGGGAGCAGAGGGCTTTTTTATTTCCCCTCCCACAGGCAGCACCTCTCAGCATGGGCTTCCCAGGGCTGGACTCTTAAAGGCACAGGCATCCCACTGCCTAGACACTGCAGCTCCTCTCTGATGTAACCTACTCAGGTGCTGCAGTAGGAGACTCAATTCAGTGAAACTGGGCATTCCCTATATGCCCCCCAGTCAGGGGGCTGTGCACCCCCTTCCCCGAATTTCCCCAACACCCCCTCCCTCAGTGGTCAGGTAGTTACATGCAGCGCTGCCAATGTTGTCATTGGTTGCAAATTTGAATGGAAATTGAAATGTTAACACACACTTTAAAAGCAGATACAACGTATGAAAAGTACTTGTACCTGAGAAAGTAAAATAGGTTTGGAAAGTCTGGACAAAGCCAGGTTTCCTCACCCAGCTGTTGTGTTTGCTGACAATGTCGGTGTATTGGCTTCGGCAGTGTTGGCCAACCTTAGAATTTCAAATGATGATTTGTAAGCGAGGTGTGAATGAGCTCTCCCCTGGCAGCTACTGATGACCAGGGTTGGGAGGAGGCTTTGGGACCAGACTGTATTTACATGAACTCACCTACTCTGCTGAGGTATCCAGCAGACAGAGCTGGGCTGCCTCTGCTCTAGGTGCCCAGAGGAGGGAAGGTGTGTGGGGCTCCAGCCTGGGACTCTTCCTCCCTCCTGCCAAGCCCTGACTATTAATCCCAGCCCTGGCACTCCTTTCTTCAAGCGCCATGTGGGCCAGAGGAAACGTGTGGTAGGAAGCACAAGAGCCAAGCTTGTGGACAGCAGGTGAAGCAGCAAGAATCCTAACCATCAGCAGGGCCAGCTTTAGGCCGATTTGCCTGATTCCTGGGAATCGGGCCCCGCGCCTAAGAGGGCCCCACGCTTTAGGCGCCTTTTAAATTTTTTTTTACTTACCCCGGCTGCGGTCTGCTCCGGGGTTTCCATGGCCCCGTTCCCCTGACCAAAGCGCCGGCGGGAGCGTGGCTGCCCCACAGCCCTGCTCTCTCAGCTGGAGCTCTGGCCGGAGCACCGAAAGCTCCGCAGCCCCGTCTGGAGCTCTGGCCCGAGCACCTCAAGCCCCGTGGCCCCATCTGGACCTCCGGCCAGAGCGCGACAAGCCCCGTGCCCCCGGCTGGAGCTCCGGCCCGAGCGCCGCAAGCCCCCTGCCCCCGGCTGGAGCTCCGGGCCCTTTAAATAGCCCCCAGAGCCCTGGGGTAGCAGGGGGCTCTGGGAGCTATTTAAAGGGCCAGGGCTCCAGCTGCCTCTGCCACCCCATCCTTTAAATAGCCGCCGGAGCCCCGCCGCCCCCATGCATTCCCCAGGGCTCCCACAGCTATTTAAAAGGTCTGGGGCGGGGTAGAAGCAGGAGAGCCCCAGGCCCTTTAAATAGCCCCCAGAGCCCTGGGATAGCGGGGGGCTTGGCGGCTATTTAAAGGGCCGGGGCTCCTGCTGCCTCTGCTGCACCCCCTGCCCTGCCCGCACCAGCCCCACCCCCCGCTGCCTGCAGCCAGCTCTGCACCCCCTGCCCACAGCCAGCCCCACCAAACCCCCTGCCTTCTCTCCAGCCAACCCTTGCCACACACCCCTGCCCGCACCAGCCCTGCACTGTCCGCCCTGCCCTGTCTCCAGCCAACCCCTGCTGCACCCCCCTACCTGACGCCAGCCAGTCCCATACTCCTGTCTCCAGCCCTGCCAACCCCTGCTGCACCACCCTGCGGCCCTGCCTGAAGCCAGCCCGCCCCACACTCCCCTGTCTCCAGCCAGCCCTGCACCCCTTGCCCTGCCTGCAGCCAGACCCTACCTCCAGTCAGCCCCTGCTCTGCTTTTAACCAGCCCCATGTCCACTGCCACCCTGCAGTTCCCAGGCCATTAACCTGCACACCTGCTTCAATGAGGGGGGCAGGAAGCAGCGGGGACCCACACATGTGCACACCCCCAGGGAGTGGCGGGGACCCACACATGTGAAACAGCAGTCGTTAATAACCAATCAACAGCATATATGATGCAATGTACATAATAAACAATTTTATTATTTATATAGTTATGGAAAGTAAATAGTACATGGAAGGCTTTTTTTTTTACACTTTTTTCTTTTTAAGTCATCCCTGCCAGGGCCCTGCAGAAAGTGTTTGAATTGGGCCCTGCACTTCCTAAAGCCAGCCCTGACCATCAGCATAGCAAGTTCTAGAGCCCTAATCCATTGTGGACACCCTAGCCAAAGATGTGGCTCTTGGAGGTGTGAGTCACCCCAACAGGAGGGGAAAGATTCACTCTTACACACCTAGAAACAGGGAAGTTGAGCGGTGGGGCTTTACCGTAAGGTCTCACTGAGATTGGAACTCAGATTACAGGACTCAGAGCCCTGAGTGCTGCCCATTACACCATGGGACCAGCTTGTGCTGCCGTCTCTGCACATTGGTGACCCTCATGGGGCTGCTTGTGTAAGGGGGCTCTTGGCCCTTTACTAAAACTTAGTGTGTGTGTGGGGGGGGTTGGTTGGCTAGTTCCCAGCACCAACTCCAATAGGGTTCCCCTGTGCAGGTTCCAATCTTGCTCACAGCAAGGCCTGTGTTTTAGCCAGTATCTCACCCAGGCAACACCTCTGTACAACCCACTCAGACACTCTCAGTTCTCTCCCCACCCCAAGTAAATCCTGTTCTGCTCCTTTCATAGAGATCCCTGGGGCACCACCTCACACTGTGTCCCTGAGGGGTCAGGCAAACTCTCTGCACCTGAAGCCTCTGCCACTCACCTGGTGCCCCATAGATCAGCCATAGCCCTGGTTCTGCTCCTCTCTCTAGAGTGCGAAAGGAGCCAAGTCAGCGACTCCATGGGAGCTATGGGGCTGCAGAATCAACAAAGAAAAAATAGGTGCTCAGCACCCACTGGCAGCCAGCTCCCCCGCCCGCCCACTACAGGCCTTGCTGACAAGCTCCTCCTCTTCCCCTTCAGCACCTCCCACTTGCCAGTGATCAGCTGTTCAGTGGGGTGCAGGAGCCGCTGGGTGGGGAGGGGAAGGAGCAGGGACGGGAAGAGGTGGGGGTGGGAGAGGAATGGGGCAGAAAGGTGCAGGATGGGAAGAGATGGGACAGGGGTGGGGGGGTGGGGCAGGGCCTGGGGACAAAAGGAGGGATTTGTCCCGGACCCCAGACCCCTCTAGGGCCGGCCCTGAAGGGAAACGCTGACTATCACAGTGACAATAAAACTGACCAGCATTCCAGGGGAGACTGAGGGAGATCCACACTCATCAGGTCTCTTCTCTCCTGCATGGTGAGCCAGACACTGCTCTCTCCTGGCTCTCACTCTAGCAGCTGGATGCCAAGGAGCCATTTCCCCACAGGAAGTTCATTGAGTGCCCCTGTGGTGCTGGGGGAGCTGGCACTGCTGCTGCCTGTGGGACTGGCAGGGGGGTTGATGTCTGCACAGACTCTCAGCTGTCAGGCCGGAGGGGGCACTTGGGACCTTACCAGACTGGCTCAGTGAAGACGGGGGGTTGACAGAGCAATACAGATGCTCTCCAGAGCACGGAGCAGCATCCACCCATGCAGCCAGGCAATGAGCATTTCCCACAGCCTGGAGCCGAGGGGGAGGCGGCAGCTGCTGTTCCAGCTCCTAGGGGACAGGCCATGCCAGCCAACAGACACTTCTTACTCACCACAGCTAACGGTGCCGGGTTCCTCCGGTGGGGGTGTGAAGCAGCCGTTCGTTTTTCTGTCCTTTCTGTGTGCAACTGCTGACAAAAACATCCCAGACAGAGAAGCAACAGGCCAAAGTGCTATCATGGAGCTGTTAAAGTAGCTCAGTCGGGCAAGCACTAGACTGAAAATCTGAAGGTTTTTGGTTCAATCTCAGGCTTTGACAGGCCCTGTTTGTGCAGGGAAGGCTTGTTTTCTGGGAGCACAGCAATGTCTGCACCCAAGGTGAGTTCCTGAGCTTGGGCTCTGCAGTAGGAAAACACAGAATGAGCTTCTGCCCCTAGTTGGTCCACTTCACCTTTAATAATGAGAACTGTCTTTCCCAACATGGTAGGAAGAAAGTGAGGCAGGGCAGCCCTCAGGAATGTTGCCAGAGGGCTGCTGGGCAGGGACTGGGGATGGAAGCTCCTCTGTGCCGCTGAGCAAGGGCAGTACCAGGGAAGGGGCATCTGTAAAAGTGACCCAACACACCTCTCCTCCTCTGGGCACCTAGAGCAGAGGCAGCTGGTGCTGACAGCTCCAAGGGAAGGCTTAAAAGCCACAGAGCAGCTGAGGTCAGGCCTAGAGGAGGGCAGGACCATGCCTATGTGTGGCCTTCAGACAGGCACAAAAACACCCAGCCAGGCTGCTCCCTGCTATGCCAAACACCCACTGAAGGTCACCAGCATGCGGGGCAGCTGCTGATGTTCTGTGGCCAACATCACAAGATGGTAGGAAAGCAGGGCCAGCCCCTATATTGGGGCCTCTGACTGGTCCCACTCACGGTGCTCACTTTTGCAGTGGGGCAGGAGATTTTATCCCAAGAGGCTTTTCCTGAGCTGGCGAGAAGCAGAGAAACACCCAGACTCCGAAAATGCTATGTAGCAAGTACCCTCCAGCACAGGGACAGGCGCACACGCCGGCCCGGGCAGTCGCCCACTTTCTTTGGCAAGCCAGGAATGGCAAAGGCTAGACTGGAAGCACTTGGGGCTCATGCCCCCGCCTTTGTGACACCCAACTCCCAACTCCTTCCCGGGGCTCTAGCTGAAGCCAGAGCATTGGCCTGAGCCGCCAAGAAGAGGTTCCAACCCTGAAGCGAGCAGGACTTTCAGCACAAAGGTAAAACTGCAGAAAAACCACCACCAAGGGACTCAAACCCTCAATCTTTTGATCCACACTCAGATACCTTATCCATTAGGCCACATAAAGGGTTCCTGGGACTTTTTTTGCCTCTCTTTTGCCTACCTGCTTGCTCTTGTGGTGAATGGTGAAAATGGTCTCAACAAGCCCAGGTAACTCAGTTGGTAAAACATCAGGCTTTTACTCTGAAGGGCCAGGGTTCAAGTCCTTGTCTGCATGCTCACCTTTTTAGTTGCCTTGTGTGTCAGGAACCAAATGATTCCTGGTACTGTCCACCAGCCACATGCAGATTCCCAGAAGCCATGGCCATTTCCTGGAAAGGTTCCTTTCCTCAGGAATCAGGAGAGAGGCCACATCCACAGGAACAGGCCTAGAACATGCAGTCTCTGGCTGGTAGGAAGCGCTGTGGGGCCAGGTGCTGAGAAAGCTCAGAGGGAGAGCAGCAGAGCTGAGGGGAAGAGAGACAGAGAAGCAATGAGTACAGAGGGCAAGTGTACAGGGGGTTCTGGTCTGGCTATTGTGGGGAACTTCCCTGGTTTATACATGACCCTGGTGCAATTGGCCAGAGAAAGGATCTGAGTCCCCACCCCCTTACCAGAGGCCTGCCTGACCCCAAGGACTCTCTTTCTACTCTCATGTGTGGCAGAGTCCTCGTAACCGCAACAAGGCTGGGCCCAGGAATCCTGCTGAAAAACCAATACTAGTCTGGTTGGGGAATTTGGTTTGAATGTATTATTAGGATTCTCTTCTGATTTCTGAATCAGTTCAGCTCAGTCTTTGTCCTCCAGGTGTGTTTCCAGCTGTTGAGTTATGGGGGAGAGAGGCCAAGTCATGGTGTCTCTACCCTTCTTTCATCGTTTCTTCCAGCTTGTTAGGAAGCTCCTTTGCTAGGATGTGAATCAAGCAGTGTCCATCCTCACAAGGCAGACTTGTACAAACCATATGATCATTATATGAGAGTGGTGAATATGGGGCTTCCAGGGTGCTGCTTTGAGCACAGCGTGCCACACCTGGGCTTCCATTGCAATGGAGACGTACCCTTAGAGTCCATCTCTCCTGGGATAAAGATGGCAGCAGGGCTGGCCTGGGTCATCTGACTTGGGCTCATGGACGTAAAGCTGAGGGGCTAAAAACTGTGGTGCAGATATTTGTGTTCACACTGAAGCCTGGGTTCAAAAACCCTCACCCCTCGTGGAGCCTCAGAGGTTGGGCTCAAGCCCATATGTCTGCACTGTAATTTTATAGAGGTTGGGAGGCAGTTTAGAAAGTGGAAATAGTAAAACTGCATTGAGGGGAGTTTATCACTGACCTATCAGCTCTTAACACCCAAACTTTCAGTAACTCTATTATCAGTGCCTGTGAGTGTAATTTAAACCATAGGTCCATCTAGTTCTGAATCTTGTCTTCTGACAGTAGCCAATGCCAGATGCCCCAAAAGCCACCACTGGGAGTTGAATCCAGGATCTCCTGTTTACAAAACAGGTGCTTTAACCACCTAAGCCATGGTACTTGCTGTTACTTAAAGCATTGTGTCTGCCCACACCTGACTGTCTGCCAATACCCACTGGGCCCTGACAAACATTGCTCATGTTTGGCTTCTGTAAAGCAGAGGAGCAGGTGAAGTTTTGCTCCCTAGGTGTGTGTGTGATTCTTTGGACAAGTCTACACTACAAAATTAGGTTGGTGTAATTACGTTACTTAGGCTGGCAATGCAGTATATCAACCTAATCCCAGTGCAGATAGCGGCTCAGCTCTCAGAACTTTCTGGAACTATGAAAGGGAAGGGGCCCAGCCTCTGTAGCAGGAATGCAGGGCAGGTGAGTTCATGATGGGCATTATGGGATACTGGTGGAGGCCAGTTACGGTGTTATAATGACCAGCAGCATTTACACTGACAATTTGTCACTTTAAGTTTGCTGCACAAAGCTCTAGGCCTCTCGTCGAGGTGGTTTTATTTTGTCACCAAAACAGGGCAGTTTTGTCACCAGACGTGGTATTGCAGCGTGTGCACCAGCCAAAAGCTGCTGAACGAGGGAGCGTTGTGTGTTTTTCTCACACCTGAGCAATATAATGATGCTGAACTAACTGTAGTGCAGACCTGGGCAAAGATTCACACACACACACACACAGAGCTTGCAAGGAAAAGCTCACCTGCTCCTCTGCTTTGCAGAATCCAAACACAAGCAAAGCTTTTCAGGCCCCGGTGGGGATGGCAGGGAGTCAGATGTGCGTAGACACAGGTGGGCATCATGGCTTAGCTGGTTAAAGCCCCTGTCCTACAAACAAGAGATCCTGGGTTCAACTCCCAGTGATGCCTTGTTGATTAACTCTTGGGGCACCTGGTGTTGGCTACCGTCAGTGGACAAAACACAGAGCTAGATGGGCCTTTGGTCCAGCCCAGTGTGGTAGTTTTAAATTATACTCACAGGCACTGATAACAGAATTACTGGAAGTTTGGGAGTTAAGAGCTGATAGGTCAGTGGTCCAGCCTCTCACAGATGGGTTGAGCCCTGCTTCATGCACCGTGTGTGAGAATGAAAATACTAAACCCCCCTTTGAAATAACAAATGCAGCAGGACGTGTTATTGTCCCTGCCCCAAAGCAGACAGACCAATGGAGAAATGCCATTGAGTCCAGGGTAATACTCCACTGCCATTTTACCTTTTTTGCTTGCTAAACTCCCTCCCAACCTTGAGGGCTCCCAGAGCCCGATATTGAGCTTGAGCTGAGATGTCTACAGTGCAAATTTACCACCCCAAGGCCAAAATCCTCAGGAGCCTGAGCTGGCACAGGACAGCCTTGGGTCTTTCATTGCAGTGTGGACATAGCCGAGCATTATGTCTACACTGCCATTAACACACCCAAGTCACTATTCTCAAACCCTGAGTCAGTTGAATCAGGCTTGTGGGGCTTGTGCTGCAGGGTTATAAAATTACAGTGTAGACACTTGAGCTTCAGCCCAGCCTCAGAGACCCCACGAGGGGTGAGGGTTTCCAAGCCTGGGCTCCAGTCTGATCCCCAGGAGCCCAAATCAGATCATCCAGGTCAGTGGGATTTTGTCACAGTATAGATGCCCTCTTAGGATATGTCTACATTACAATGTAAGCCTAGGGTTAGCAGAAGTCATGTCAGCAGCCCCAACACATAAACATAAACCACGAGGAAAAGACCCACCCCCAAATAAGCTGGGCAGTGTCCTTCTCCCTACGGTTTGTAAATCCAGCAACCAAAAGTCCTTAAACATGAGCCCCCCCCAGCACTCCACTCACAGCTGTTGTCCTTAGTCAGTGCAAGCCCAGAGGTGTCTCTGTAGAGTTCACCTGCCATCCTGAGTGGAAAAGAGGGAAAATAAGAAGGCACTGTACATCACTGTCTTGTCTAGGAACTCACTCATCCCTCCACTGCTACCCTGTCCTAAAGTTGATTTAACACCTAAATTTTAGTATTGGGACCCCAGCCCACTTGGTCCTGGAACCCTTGTCCCCTGCCTACCAAGTGCTATTGAATTGAGGGTGAGTCCTTCAATCAGGGTCTGCCAAGCACAGTTGTGCTGCCCTTGATTCACACAACAAGGATAACAACTCTTTCTTTCTCCTGTCCCAATAACAAGGAGACTGGGAATCCAACACGAGCCAAAAGTGATCATTTTGGCAAGCAATGCAACATATTTCCAACGCACTGTAAAATCCACATGCAGACTCATACACGAAACCTTGCAAGAAAATCTTCCTGAGGGAGTCTGAAGCACCTGCTGCTGGAGGGAAGGAGGGAGCCGTGGTTTGGGATTGAGGGGCACTGGGAATAGGAGAGGCCTGTGGGTTGGGATTGATGAGCAGTGTAAAAAGGAGGGGGCTGTGGGTTGGGATAGAGGAGAAGGGTGAAGAGGAGTAGGCTCTGGATGGGAATGAGGAGCAATGTGCATAGGAGGGGCAGTGGATTGGGACTGAGGGTCACTGGGAGTAGAGGGGACATGGGTTTAGGCTGAAGAGCATCATCATTTGGGTATCCAGCAGGATAGAGGAAGGCCGCAGGTGATTGTAATTCCTTAGAGATATTCTGTTTTGTTTTCTGTGTGTGTGTGTGCATGCAAGGGAGGAAGATGCTGTGTGCCCAGAGGCCTTTATTCCTCCAGGCTGCAAGCACAGAGAGGATGTCAGGAAGTTGCCCCTTCAAACCCACACACACACAAAGGCCCTTCTTAGGAAAGGCACAGTCTTGAAGAGAAAAAGTAACACCAAAGAGGACATCAGAAGAACAAAGTTTAAAGATATAGTGAGTAGTTTATTACCTGACCAGGGACTTGAACCCTGGACCATCAGATTAAAAGTCTGACACTTTACCAGCTGAGTTAGCCAGGCTCACAACAAAAGATGGTCAAGTTATGCAGAGGAGAAACTAGTCAAGAAAAAGGGAAATGGATACAATATGGGAAACCTGCTGCTCTGTCTCTCTTCCCAGCCCTGGCCTGGCTTGGTATTAGTGCAGGTTAAAAAGACAGGGAAATATTGGCATCTACCAGCCTTTCATAGCTGTACAAGACTCAGGCACAGTACAGAGGTGCCCATCTGCAAGTGCCGAATGGTTGGATTGGCTAATGCAGCCTGTAGACGTGCAGGGCACACTGGGATATACAGCCAAGTGTCCATCACCATCATTATTTCAGAGGGATAATGATAATGATGGGAAGCTTCACAATTGACTCAGTAGTTGCATACAAAGGTGCACGTTTGGCAGTTACATTGGGAAATTCTGGCTCCTTCTCAGGCTCAGGTTGGCCATCCCAGTCTAGATGTAGAAGTTACAACATTGAAACTTGAAAGAGGGGCCAATTTCCCCATCATTTCCCACCTTTACATCCAAACACGATGACTTTCTGAATGAACCTGCCTCGTTCAGGCAGAAGATCTTGGGGTGGGTGTAGGAGTCACTGGGTAAAATTCTTTGGACTCTGTTCTGAATCAGGTCAGAGCAGAGGTACCTAGTGATCTAGACTGGCTGTAAAATCTATATATCAACCCCAAATATGGTGTGAAATTAATCCTCAGGAATGGCTGTTCCCCACCCAGACCCAGCAAAGGGCTTTCCAAGGAATGGGGCTTTTGAGGAAGGAAAGAAGAAAGATGTCCTTCTCTCCCTGCAGGAACTGGGCTCTTCACTTTGGACAGAAAGGAGGGGAAGGAAATGGCCACATGATGGAAGCAGAACTTAAGAAATGAAACACAACAGGCTTCTGTGCACATTGATTCTGCACAGTGAACGAACCTGTATCATGAAAAGCCAAAAAGCCATTTCTTTGTATGACAGTGAGAAAAGAGTTCCAATCATTCCTGCCCATTTACTTTTGAATTATTTTACATTATAAAGAAAATTGTAACAAAATTAGTCTGAGCTTGAGCTGCCTGTTATTAAAAGCCTGTACCCCAATTCAGTTCCAACTGCCCTGCAAGAAACACCCCCAGGTCCCTGCTCACCCCAGGAAGAGGAAAAAGAGAACCCCCCACTGGACACTGTCCTTGGCTCCAGGCTGCTGTCCCGGGGTGTCCCAGGGTGGGACTCCCCCACGCTCCGTGACAACTGGTGGCAGAGGTGGGATCTACTGCACCCTGTGGACGGCACTTCCTGCAGTAAGTGACTGGGGAGCAGTAAAACTAAAGGACAGTTTTAGGGGTGATTAACTCCTGGGAGTGTGTGACCAGAGAGAAGGACTTTTGCAGTAGCAGGGTCCCCCGGGGGATTGCAGTGAGTGTTCCCAGGGGCAGAGGAGTCTGCAGCTCGACCCTGGCAGAGAGGTGGTGACCTCAAGAAGGGCTGGTGCACTAGGGGTCTCCATGGAAATCGTGGGGAGCAGCGAGCACCCTGGCCTGTGAGTGGCCAGCAGGAAGATGTATGCCAAGTGGCGCAAATGCGACCTGGTGGAGCTGTGCAAGCAGAGGGGGCTGCGCAGTGGGAGCCTCACCAAAAACCAGCTGATTGCCCAGCTGGAGGTGGGAGATGGCTTGAATGAACTGATCCCTGTCTCTGAGGGAAGCAGCCTGGCAGATGCAGTGCAGGCACCAATGTCTGTCTCTGCTAGTAGCAGTCAGCCGGCGGCTGAGGGCTTCCCGAGACCCCCCCTTCCCGTGCCTAGGGGAAGGGCAGGGAGGAGCCCAGCGAATACCGAGGGCACCGTGACCCCCCCCCCCCGGCCAGCAGGGGATCCTCCCGGCAAAGCTCACCCTCCAGGAGTGGATCGTCTCGGCCACGCTCGGCATCCATGGAGCAGAAGCGGCTGGAATGGGAGAGAGAGCTAAAACTGAGAGAGCTGGAGGATCTTGAGAGACATAGAGAACATGAGGAGAGACAAGGCCAGCGGGAACTGGAGGAGAAAGAGAGACAGCGTAATCATGAGCTGGAACTGGCGAGGCTGAGGGGCAGCGGGCCCCCAGCTGCAAGGAGTGAGGCGGGGCCCAGGACTGCAGGGAGCTTTGATAAGTGCATCCTGGCCCAGCGTAAGGAGGGAGAGGATATGGATGACTTCCTGGATGCCTTTGAGATGGCCTGCGAGCTGCACCTGGTAGATCCTGTGGACAGGCTCAGAGTTCTCACTCCCTTACTGGACCCCAAGGCCGTGGCATTGTACCGCCAACTGGAAGGGGCGGAGAGAGGTGACTACGAACTATTCAAGCAGGCCCTGCTGCGCGAGTTTGGGCTGACTCCTGAGATGTACCAGGTGAGGTTCCAGAGTCAGTATAAAACCCTTGAGGTCTCATATCTGCAAGTAGCCGTCCGCATGGAGGGATACGCCAGCAAGTGGGCAGATGGGGCCCAGACAAAGGGGGACCTGGTTAAACTGCTGGTACTGGAGCAACTGTATGAGCAGTGCCAATCTGACCTGAGGCTGTGCTTGAGGGACCAAAAGCCAGAGAATCTGCGACATGCAGGGCAGCTGGCTGATGAGTTTGTGAAGAGCTGGACGGGAGGTGGCAAGGAGGAGTCCCAAAGGAACAGGCTCGCTGCGATGCAGAGAGAGAGTCATCCTGGGACCTCCCAAAGGGGGAATAGGGAGAATCCCGTCCCAAGGGGAACACCCAGTGTCAGGGACAACCGGCTGGTTCGAGGAGACCAAGGGGACATGAGCTTCTATAAATGTGGCCAGAGGGGCCACATACGGTCCCAGTGCCCCAGGGTCAAGAACAGACTGAGCAGACTGACTCCACACCTGGTTAACTTGGTAGAGACCCAGCTGGATGAGGGGCAGCATTCGCAGGAAAGGGGGGCTGGCAGCGTACCTCCTGCGAAGGAGGGAGAAGGGTGCCCAGTCAGCTCCTTTGGGGGGCTGGATGTTCCAGGCTCTGAGTTTTTGGTTTACAGGGTGGGAGCGGAGCTGCCCCTCCCGAGAGAGTGCCTTGTTTCCCTGGAGGTAGATGGGAGGAAGGTCACTGGGAACTGGAACATGGGCGCAGAGGTGACTCTGGCCCGGCCTGAGGTGGTGGCCTCAGATCAGATGGTGCCCGACACCTACCTGACTCTGATGGGCGTGGGCGGGACCCCATTCAAGGTGCCCTTGGCGAGGGTACACTTGAAGTGGGGGGCCAAGGAGGGCCCCAATGACTTGGGGGTACACCCACATTTGCCCACGGAGGTGTTAATGGGGGGGACCTGGAGGTCTGGCCAAGCAATGCCCGAGGTGCCCTGGTAGTGACCCGTAGTCAGAGTCAGCGAAGGGCACTGCGCCCTGGCAACGCGGAAGGTACTTTGCCCGAGGTGCAGGACCCTAACCTGGTGGGGAGGGAACGCCCAGGGACACAGCTCAGAGAGGCTGCGGCCTCAGACCCAGCCGACGAGAGGGAGCAGGTCCCCATCCCTGTCTCAGCTGCTGAGTTCCAGGGCGAGTTGCAGAAAGATCCCTCCTTGCGGAGGCCAAGGGACTTGGATAACCTCAGTGCGGTACAGTCCATGAGGAGAGGTTGCAAGGAGAGGTTCCTGTGGGAAAGGTGGCTTTCGTTGCCAGTTCTTGGAGGGGCCTGGGGAGTGGCGGTTCGAGCGGGGGTGGGGCATTGCCTTCCCTCTCTAGCTGTGGGAGGGGGCTGGGGAGTGATGCCTCGACTGGGGGTGGGGTGCTGTCTCCCCTCCCCAGCTCTGGGAGGGGCCTGTTGGCTGGCAGTTCTAGCGGGGAGGGGGTACTGGCTTCCCTCCCCAGCTCTCGGAGGGGAGCAGAGAGTGGCGGCTCCAGCGGGGGCAGGGCACTGGCTTCTTTCCGCAGTTCTGGGTGGGGTCTGGGGGGTGGCGGTTTGAGCCAGGGCGGTGCGCTGGTTTCCCTCCCCAACTCTGGAAAGGTCGCGGGGATTGGCCATTCCAGGGTGGGAGGGGCACTGGTTTCCCTCCCCAGCTCTGGGAGGGGTCTGGGGGGTGGCAGTTTTACCGGGGGAGGGGCTCTCGTTTCCCTCCTCAGCTGAGGGGCACCAGTAGTGCAGTGACTGGAAAGCCTAGTGGGGAGCCCAAGGGGCTCTGGGTTGGGAGTGAGGAGCAGCGGTAGAGCAGGGTGGAAACTAGGGAGCTCCGGGCCGAGAGTGAGTGGCAATGGCAGCGCAGTTACTGAGCATGTCAGTGGATAGCCCAGGGGGCTGCGGGTCGAGAGTGAGGGGCACTGCTAGAGCTGGAAGGAAGCCAGGGGGCTGTGGATCGGTAGTGAGGGGCACCATCAGATCTGTGGGTCTGGAGGTCAGGACTGGTATAGCAGGGGCTGCGGGTCAGAAGTGAGGGGCACCGGCAGCGCAGTGACTTGGGAGCTCAGCGGGGAGCCCATGGGACTGCGGGTCAGGAGTGAGGGGCACTGTCAGAGCTGGATGTGCTCAGGAGGCTGAGGGTCGGGAGTGAGGGGCATCGGCAGAGCTGGGGGAAGCCCAAGGTGCTGTGGGTCGGGAATAAGTGGCACCAGCAGAGCTGTGAGTCTGGAGGACAGGACTGGGATAGGAGGGGCTGCTGGTTGGGAGTGAGGGGCACCAGAGCGCAGTGTCTGGGGATCTCAATGGGGAGCCCAGGGGACTGCGGGTCAGGAGTGAGGGGCACCGGTAGAGCTGGGGTAATCCCAGGGGCTGTGGTTCAGGAGCAAGGGGCACCAGCAGAGCTGTGAGTCTGGTGTTCAGGATTGGGATAGCAAGGGCTGCGGGTCAGGAGTAAGGGGCACCAGCAGAGCAGAGAAGCTAGAAGTTAGGCCTGGAATAACAGGGGCTGTGAGTAGGGAGTGAGTGGCACTGTCAGAGCTGGAGGAACCCCAGTGAGCTGCGGGTCGGGAGTGAGTGGCACTGGTAGAGCTGCGGGAAGCCCAATGGCTGCTAGTCGGGAATGAGGGGCAGCGGTAAAGCAGGGGGGAACCTAGGAGGCTGCGGGTTGGGAGTGAGGGGCACCATCAGCGCAGTGACCAGGGAGCTCAGCGGGGAGCCCAGGTGGCTGCGCGTTGAAAGTGAGAGTCACCGGTAGAGCTAGAAGGAACCCAGGGGGCTGCGGGTCGGTAGTGAGGGGCACCAGCAAAACTGTGAGTCTGGAGATCAGTACTGGGATAGCAGGGGCTGCAGGTTGGGAGTGAGGGGCACTGATGGAGCAGTGACTGGGGAGATTAGCGAGGATCCCAGGGGTTTCTTTGTCAGGAGTAAGGGGCACTAATAGAGCTAGGAGAATCCCAGGGATCTGCGGGTCGGGAGTGAGTGGCAACAGCAGAGCTGTGATTCTGGGTGTCAGGACGGGGATAGCAGGTGCTGTGGGTCGGGAGTGACTGGTACCGGCAGCACAGTGACTGGGGAGATTAGCGGGTAGCCCAGGGGCTGTGGGTCGGGAGTGAGGGGCACCGTCAGAGTTGATGGAGGTCAGGGGGCTGCGGGTCATGAGTGAGGGCACTGGTAGAGCTGGGGGAAGCCCTGGGGGCTGCGGGTCGGGAGTGAGGGGCACCAACAGAACTGTGAGTCTGGTATAGCAGGGGCTGCTGGTCGGGAGTGAGGGGCACCAGCAGCGCAGTGACTGGAGAGCTCAGCAGGGAACTGAGGGGGCTGCAGGTTGGGAGTGAGGGGCACTGCTAGAACTGGGGGGAACCCAGGGGGCTGCGGGTCGGGAGTGAGGGGCACCAGCAGAGCTGTGAGTCTGGAGGTCAGGACTGGGATAGCAGGGGCTAGGGGTCGGGAGTGAGGGGCACTAGCAGCGCAGTTACTGGGGAGCTCAGTGGGGAGCCCAGAGGCCTGCGGATCAGGAGTGAGGGGCACCTGTAGAGCTGGAGGGGCCGAACTGAGCGAGGTCAGTTTAGCCAGTGACCTGGGCAAATTCAAACCCACCAGCGTTCCCAGGGATGCCCAGGTATCCTCGCCCAGTGGGGGCAGGCAGCGAGCTCCTTGCTCTGGGCACAGCATCAGAGTCAGCATGAGCCCCCTCTCCAGTGTGCAGGGGGGTGGGAGCATCTCTCTCTCCCACTCAGCCCCAGGGGGCTGGTTACAGGTAGGCAGGTATCCTGAGCCCAGCAGCCCCTCCCCCCTGCCAGAAAGGTTATTTGCATTTTCACTGACCATTTCCATCCTAGCCAGTTGGTTCCCTGGATTTGAATTCAAACTCTCGGCCGTTACAGGAGCAGGGCCTGGATCCTGTCCCAATGAGACACAGTCACCCCCCAACAGGGCCTCCTAGCCAATATTCTGGAGAACCCCAACGACCAGCCAAGCCCGACCCCTCCTGGGTCTGCATAGGAATCCAGGCCATAAGCAGGGCGAGTGGCTTCACCCCAGGGACCTTCACCCAGGTCCCACAGCCCCTCAGCATCTGCTACTGCATCACCACAGTTCTCTATATCCCAGGCTCTTGCCACCCCAGGCATGTTTCCCCACTGACCCTTGGGCAGCCCCCTATGTCTCTCTGCTCCACCATCCCCAGTCCATGCTGCTGCTGCTGCTCCTGCAGTTTTTCCTCAGGATCTTGCTCTGTCATGGTCCTCTCGCTCTCTCTGACTCTGCTCCCATCCCATCCGTCTCTGATCCCCTGATGGGGAACCCGATCGTGAAGACACTCGTCTGGTTGGGGACCAGACTCTCGGGGATGCCTGGTTGCTGCTCCAGCTGCTTCCAGATCCTCTTGTAGCCCCATCTGGGTCAGGAATCTGCTCCTCAGACGTGTCCTTCTCCTACCACTAAGGATTAACTGTGCCTTGATGAACTTCCCCATGTGTAACCCTCTCTTTGTGCACAGGATCACAATGTCCTTCTCAAGGAGATGGTGATAGGCCATCATCTCACCATTCTCAAGTTGCTCTGGACTGACAGGCCTGTGTGCTCTTGGCTCCCCCATGGTTTCCAGGAAGAACCCCTGGTGTGCCAGCCCTTCTCGTGATCACCACCTCTTTGCCAGGGTCGAGCTGCAGACTCCTCCGCCCCTGGGACTGCTCCTGCCATCCCCAGGGGAACCTGCTACTGCAAAAAATCCTCTCTCCCAGGGCAGAGCGGCAAGCTCCTCCGCCCCTGAGACTGCTGGCTGCAGTCCTCAGGGGGACCCTGTTACTCCAACAGTCCTTCTCGCTGGTCACACACTCCCAGAGGTTAACCGCTCCCTGAAACCGTCCCTCTCTGAGCCTTCAGCACACCTGGTCCTCATTATCCCCCCTTTGTTTTACTGCTCCCCAGTCACTTACTGCAAGCAGCGCCATTCACGGGGTGCAGTACATCCCGCCGCTGCCACCAGTTGTCACGGAGTCACCGGGTGATGCTCTGGAACTGCTCCCCATAAAGCCAGTCAGGACATTGAGGAGCCTCCTCTACCTTGGAGCAGACTTGTTCAGGGCAAGAAGCTCACACATCTTCACCTCCTGGGTCTCTCCTTGGAGCATTCAGCATCCTCTGACCCTCCGTGCGCTTCCCCCAGCGAGTCCGCCCAGGCAAGGTCCATTCTGGGGGGGTATCAAGGTTTTTTCCCCACTTTGAACTTTAGCGTCCAAAAAGTGGGGACCTGCATGATCACTTTTAATCTTAATTACCAGCTTAAATTTGGTACACTGCCACCAGCCAAAAATATAGTGTTTGGCACACTTCCTGTTCCCCCAAAGCCTTCCCTGGGGAACCCAAGACCCAAACCCCTTGGATCTGAACACAAGGAGAAATTAGCCTTCTCCCCCCTCTTTTTCCCCCCAGACTTTCCCCTCCCTGGGTACCCTGACATGCTAAACTGATCCAAACTCCTTGGATCTTAAAACAAAGAGGAATTAACCTTCCCCCTTCCTTTTCCCCCCACCAATCTCTGATGCGTTCCGACCCAATCCCCTTGGGTCTTAAAACAAGGGAAAGAAATCAATCAGGTTCTTAAAAAAGAAAGCTTTTAATTAAAGAAAAGGTAAAAATTATCTCTGTAAAATCAGGATGGAAAATGTTTTACAGGGTATTCAGATTTATATAGCCTAGAGGGACCTCCCTCCGGCTTAGCCTGAGATTCAAAGTTACAGCAAACAGAGGTTAAAAATCCTTCCAGCAAAAGACACATTTACAAGTTAAGAAAACAAACATAAGACTAATCTGCCTTTCCTGGCTATACTTACTATTTTGAAACATGAAAGACTGATTCAGAAAGATTGGAGAAAACCTGGGTGTACGTCTGGTCCCTCTTAGGGCCAAGAGCAAACAATGAACAAAACAAAAAGCAAAACAACGACTTCCCTCCACCAACATTTGAAAGTATGTTGTCCCGGCATTGGTCCTCTGGTCAAGTGTCAGCCAGTTTCACTGAGCTTCTTAACCCTTTACAGGTAAAAGAGACATAAACCCTTAACCATCTGTTTATGACAGGAGGGAACCCAGTGCCCAGGCCCCGCTGAAACTGCCACGCCCCAGGCGACTCCCAGAGCTGGGGAGGGAAGTCAGTGTCCCACCCTGGTGGAACCGCCGCTCTCCTGTCCCTTTCCAGACTTGGGTCGGGAACATAGCGCCCCTCCCCCTCTCGGACAGCCACTCCCTTCTCCCCTCCCAGAGCTGGCGCTGAACCCAGTGCCCAGCCCCTGCTCGAACAGCCACTCTCCAGTCACCTGCCAGAGCTGGGGAGGGAAGGCAGCGCCTCTCCGTTGCAGGAACGGCTGCCCCAGCTGGAATGGCCGCTCCCCAGTCCCATCACAGACCTGGGAAGGAACCTAGCGCCCCACCTCCGCAGGAACGACCGCTGCCCAGTCCCCTCACAGAGCTGGGGAGGGAACTCAGCTCCACGCCCCTGCCAGAATGTCCGCTCCCCAATCCCCTGGCAGAGCTGAGGAGGGAAAGTAGCGCCCCGACCCCACTGGAATGGCGGCCATACAGTCCACTCGCAGAGGTGGGGAGTGAAGGCAGAGCCAAGCCACCGCGGGACCGGCCGCTCACCAGTCCCCTGGCAGAGCTGGGGAGGGAACCCAGCACCCCGCCCCCGCAGGAACGGCCGCTCCCCAGTGCCCTCGCAGAGCTGGGAAGGAACCTAGCGCCCCGCCCAGGCGGGAATGGCCACTCTCCATTCCCCACTCAGAGCTGGGGAGGGAAGACAACGCCCCGCCACCGCAGGAACAGCCGCTCCCAAGTCTCCTGGCAGAGCTGAGGAGGGAACATGGCGCCCCACCCCCGCAGGAACGCTGCTCCCTACTCCCTTCGCAGAGCTGGGGAGGGAAAGCAGAGCCCCCCCCACTGGAATGGCGGCCCCACACTCCCCCTGCAGAGCTGGGGAGGGAAGGCACTGCCCCAGCCTGCAGGAACGGCTGCTCCCCAATCCCCTCTCAGATCTGGGAAGGGAACACTGCACCCTGCCTCCGCATTAACGGCCGCTCCTCATTCCCCCCACAGAGCTGGGGAGGGAAAGCAGAGCCCTGCCCCCACTGGAATGGCAGCCCCACAGTCCCCTCGCAGAGTTGAGGAGGGAAGAAGATGCCCCGCTGTGGCAGGAACGGCCTCGCCCCTATCCCCTGGCAGAGCTTGTGTAGTGGTGTATGATTTGAGGCGTTCGTCTCCTTGCACTGCTTTGAGATCCCAATAAACTTTGCTTGCTTCTCCACCCGGGTGTGTGTTCATTGGCGCTTCACACTCTGGCACGAACCACTGTTGCTTGCCCCGGGCACCCTCTGTGTCGGCAACAGAAGGCATCACCCCGACCCCCGCTGGAGCATCCGCTCCCCAGTCCCCCCACAGAGCTGGGGAGGGAACCCAGTGCCCCGCCCCCACTGGAACGGCCGCTGCCCAGTCCCCACGCAAAGCTGGGGAGGGAAGGCAGCGCCCTGACCCTGCTGGAATGGCCGCTCTCTAGTTCCCTGGCAGAGCTGGGGAGGAAAGGCAGCGACCCACCCTCCCAGGAATGGCTGCTCCTCAGTCCCATAGCAGAGCCGGGAAGGGAACCCAGCACCGCGCCCCCACAGGAACGGCCAATCCCAAGTCCCCTCGCAGACCCAGGGAGGGAACCCAGCACCCCGCCCCCACTGGACCGGCCGCTGCCCAGTCCCTTGTCAGAGCTGAAGAGGGAATCCAGCGCAGCCCCCGCTGGCATAACCACTCCCCAGTCTGCTGGCTGAGATGGGAGGGAATCCAGCGCCCCTCCTCCACTGGAACGGGAGCTCACCAATCCATTGGCAGAGCTGGGGAGGGAACCCAGAGCCCTTCCCCCGCTGAAATGGCCGCACCCCAGTACCCTCCCAGAGCTCGGGAGGGAAGGCAGCGCCCTGCACCCCGGCTGGAACGGCCTCTCCCCATTCCCCTTGCAGAGCCAGGGAGGGAGGTAGCGCCCCGCCACACTGGAGCGGCCGCTCCCCAGTCCCCTAGCAAAGATGGCGCGGGAACCCAGTGCCCCTCCCTCGCTGGAACGGCCGCTTCCCAGTCCATTGGCAGAGGTGGGGAGGGAACCCAGTGCCCCGCCCCTGCTCGAACGGCCACTGTCCAGTCCCATCTCAGAGCCGGGGAGGGAAGGCAGCACCCCGCCCCCATAGGAACGGACGGTCCCCAGTCCCATTGCAGAGCCGGGGAGGGAACCCAGCGCCCCGCCCCCGCTTGAACTGCTGCTGCCCAGTCCCTTGGAAGAGCTGGGGAGGGAACCCAGCGCCCTGCCCCCGCAGAAACGGCCGCTGCCCAGTCCCCTTGCCGAGCTGGGGAGGGAACCCAGCGCCCCGCCCCCGCAGGAACGGCCACTCCCTAGTCCCCTCACAGAGCCGGGGAGGGAAGGCAGCACCTCGCCCCCACTGGAATGGCTGTTCCCCAGTCCCTTCATAGAGCTGTGAGGGGAACCCAGTGCCTCACCCCCTGTTGTACAGACAAGACTACACAGGATCTTTTCAGGGGGCAAGACAAAGAACCCACATTTATTATGATAACAATTTGATTTATGACTAATAACTAATATCTTAATCTTATACACACACATTATACCTAATACCTATACACACACACACACATTCACACACACACACACCCATCAGATGTTCTGCAGCTGCTGCATAGTTACCAGTTCTGAAGATAGCTTAAGTTCATAGCTTGATTTTGTAGCTTGGGTTCGTAGCTTGTGGCGGCTAACTGGCCAGGAAAGCCAGGCACAAGGATAAGCTGGATCTCTGTTGGGCAGGCACTGATGTCCTTCCATGTTGGCAGCAGAATGTGTGAAAGTAGAATGAATTATATAGTAAGAATACAAAGGATTAAAGAAATGTTGTCTGTACCTTTAAGCAAAGTTGTTGGAATGTTGCAACCAGGTGTCAGGAATACAGACATTAACATAGAACAATTGCACCGTTTAAGGGCAATTGGTGGAGTATTAGCCTTAGATCGATAACTGTTAGTAAGGAAGTAGGATATGTATGCTGTGCCCCAGGTGAATTTTACTGTTTTGATTTCTTTGTCCCTTTGTCTAAATTCCCACTCTTTTATCTGTATAAATAAGACTGTTTGGGCCTTGCATGGCCACTCACATATTCTGAATGTTATTGGCGGAGCGCTGCGCTAATAAACAGAGTGGTCTGACAAATTGTGAGTCCTGATTCTAACTTTGACAAATGTTACCCAGAGTCTCTCATCTCACCCTTCTTTTTTATAGGCTTTTAGTTTGGATTCAAAGTCTGTAGGTCTTGCTGTGTCAAGCTGCCTCTGCGTTTGGACTGATCACTCATCAATTGCAGGCGTGACTTTCAGCCTTGAACCTGGCTTGGATCTTCCTTCTGTTGTTCTGTTGTCCTCTTCTTTTTAGGGTGGATGCTTCTTACTTTGTTTAGGGCTGTTGTCTAGGTCTTCAGCCGTTGGTATTTGAACTTTATCTCATCAGGACAGGCTGGGGCTGGAGGTTGATTCCATCATCCATACATACCTCACTCACACATCTAAACTAAACTAAACAGATTACAGCAGGGTTTGCAAAAATGAAGGTTGGAGGAAGCTTTTACAAAATGGAGTGAGTGTTTTAAAATGGGGTTTGAATTACAATATGGAACAGAAGTTACAGTGTAGGCAAGTGTAGTGTGGATGGTGAACAGAAGTTACATTAATAAATTAAAAACAATTTCATTTATCAGTTCTACACCCTGCAGGAACGGACACTCCCCATTCCCCTCGCAGAGCTGGGGAGGGAAGGCAGCGCCCCGCCCCCGCTAGAACAGACACTCCCCAGCCCACACGCAGAGCTGGGAGGGAACCCAGCGCCCCGACCCCGCAGGAATGTCCGCTCCTCAGTCCCCTGGCAGAGCTGGGGAGGGAACCCAGCGACTCACCCCCAGAAGAAACAGTTGCTCCCAACTCCCCTCGCAAAGCTGGGGAAGGAAGACAGCGCCCTTCCCCTGCAGGAAAGGCCGCTCCCCAGTTTCCGGGCAGAGCTGGGGAGGGAAGCCAACGCCCCGCCCCCGCAAGAACAGCTGCTCCCCAGTCCCCTCGCAGAGATGGGGAGTGAAAGGAGCACCCCACCTCCGCTGGAATGGCGGCACCACAGTCCCCTCTCAGAGCCGTGAAGGGAAACCAGTGCCCCGCCCCTTCTTGAACTGCAGCTGCCCAGTCGCCTGGCAGACCTGGGGAGGGAAGGCAGCGCCCTACCCCTGCTGGAACGGCCGCTTCCCAGTCCTCTCACAGAGCTCAAGAAGAGAAAGCAGCACCCCGCCCCCGCTGGAATGGCAGCCCCACAATCCTCTCACAGAGCTGGGGAGGGAAGAAAGCACCCTGCCCCCCCCCCCCGGAATGGCTGCCCCACAGTACACTCGCAGAGCTGGGGAGGGAACCCAGTGCCCAGCCTCCACAGGAACGGCCACTCCCCAGTCTACTGGCAGAGCTGGGGATGGACGGCAGGGCCCCGCCCCTGCAGGAAAGACTGCTCCCCAGTCCCCTTCAGGAGCACGGGAGGGAAGGCAGCGCCCAGTCTCCATTTGAACGGCCACTCCCCAGTCCCCTCGTAGAGGTGGGGAGGGAAGGTAGTGCCCTCCCCGTTTGAACAGTGCTCCCCAGTCCCCTTGCAGAGCTGGAGAGGGAAAGAAGCGCCCCACCCCCTGCTGGAAAGGCCGCTCCCTAGTCCACTGGCAGAGCTGGGGAGGGAAGGAAGTGCTCCACCCCTGCTGGAACGGCCACTCCCCAGTCCCGTCGCAGAGCTGGGGAGGGAAGGCAGCGCCCCGCCCTGCAGGAATGGCCGCTCTCCATACCCCTCGCAGAGCTGGGGAGTGAAGGCCGTGCCCCAACCCAGCTGGAATGGCAGCTCCCCAGTCCCCTGGCAGAGCTGGGGAAGGAACCCATAGCCCCGCCTCCGCATGAACAGCCGCTCCCTAGTCCCCTCGCAGAGCTGGGGAAGGAAAGCAGCGCCCTGTCCCCGCTGGAATGGCAGCCCCACAGTCCCTTAGCTGACTTGAGGATGGAAGGTAGCGCCCAGTCCCCGCAGGAACGACCGCTCCCCAGTAACCTCGCAGAGCCTAGGGAGGGAATCCACCGCCCCGCCCCCGCAGGAACGGCCGGTCCCCAGTCCCCTCACAGAGCTGGGGAGAGAGACCAGTGCCCCCACCCTGCAGGAACAGCCGTTCCCCAGTCCACTCGCAGAGCTGGGGATGGAAGGCAGCACCACGCCCCCGTAGGATCTGCCGCTCCCCAGTCCCCTGGCAGAGCTGTGGAGGAAAACTAGCGCCCCGCCCCCGCACGAACGGCCGCTCCCCAGTCCCCTCACAGATCTAGGGAGGGAACCCAGCGTCCCACCCCAGCTTTAATGGCCGCTCCCCAGTCCTCTCGCAGAGCTGGAGAGCAAACCCAGCGCCCGGCCCCTGCAGGAATGGCCGACCCCCAGTAACCTGGCAGAGCTGGGGAGGGAACCTATCGCCCCACCCCCGCTGAAATGGCGGCTCCCCAGTCCCCTCACAGAGCTGGGGAGGGAAGGCAGCGTCCCGCCCCCGCAAGATTGGCCGCACCCCAGTCCCCTCTTAGAGCTGGGGAGGGGAGGCAGCGCCCCGCCCCTGTCGGAACAGCCGCTCCCCAGTCCCCTTGCAGAGCTGGGGAGAGAAGGCAGCAACCTGCTCCCACTTTAACGGCCTCTCCCCAGTCCCAGGTCTGGGGAATTGAGTGGGATAGCCAGGACAGGAACACCAGTTTGAGAGTGGGCTGGGATGTGGCTGCAGACCCAGCATTTAGAAATATTAAGGGTCTGAGCTATCCACACTTGCTGCTGGATAAAAGAATTGTCATTGTTGTGGATTCCCCAGACCTTAAGACACCCGCAGTCGAGGAACAGGCAAAACCAGAGGCGCATGTTGGAGGCAGGGCCCTTCTGGTTCTGACAACCTCAACTGAGGAAACCGCAGTCACAGTTTTATGTCCACCAGGCAGCAGGCGCTAGGCTCACTACTGCTTCTTCTTGGGCCTTGCTTTAGGTTGTTGTCTGCTTCTGGCAATCCTTATGAGAACGTAGATTGTAAGGTATTGCAGGCAGTTCCTCTACTTCTTCTTCTGGAGTCACAATTGACTCTGCGTGGTCCTGAAGTGATGTTTGGTTCACTGGGGGTGGTGCATTTTTACATGGCGAAGCATGTATCCACTCTGAGATGCTAGACAATTTAACAGCCGTCGGGGTAGTAAGCCGTGCCTGGTGATTCTTTGATGTTCTTTAAGTCTCTTTACTACTTCTTCCTTGACTCTGGCTATAACAATGGCCTTCACAACTTATCTTTTCCTGATGCATACATTCCTCATTCACACAAATAGATTGAGAATACAAACAGTAGTATTTTATATCGAGCAAAAAAGCATTGCAAATTAAACCTTGCTAAGTTTTACAATTAATAACCAAGACAATTTACATTGAGACCCAGGCCTTCAATGTTTCTCTAATTTACTTAACATAGACACAATAGAGAATCCTGTCTCTTACTACCTAAATCTTAAAACAAAAAGTTAGAGGGGGCCTAATTTGTAATGCATATGGGAAAACAGAATCTTATAGTCCCAGGGGGTCATTTCTTTCTGCTATTTAAAAAAGGTGGCTAGCAGGATGAAATCAAATTATACTTTAATTCTTATGGGACATTATAAAATCCTGCTCCTACATATCCCCCTTTTGACACTAAGATTATTAATCACCAGTGTCACTTCTTATTTAGACCACATAATAGAAAATACTGGGAGGTGCTTTGGGCCTGTGGCTTTAGCTTTGCATACATTTGTTTTATCCACCAGCACATTTTAAACATTTCAATTAAACACATACAATTTAAAACCAAAAACAATTAGGGGTAGTAACATTAGTATGCCAGTAGTTGTGGGAGACCATCCAGAAAATATGTTATACCAATGGTAGGCTGTTATGTTTTTCTGTAGTGGCAATTCTTAACATGTCCCCATTTGCGTGTATAATATGAATGGTCCAGTTCTCCACATTTTTTTTTCTAGGAACTATGTTACCTTTTTACCTTTTAACAGATGATTGGTAACTGTTTGCCATTCAATGCCAAGATTGATACAGAACTCAACTAAATCAGTGCTTACAGTAAGCCGAGACTCTTTTGTTGTTGTTGTTGTGGCAAATAGTAAATGTGATTATTGGTAAACACAGTACTTACATTACATTTACATTTGTCTTCTGGTGGGTTGCTAACACTTTTTAAACACTTTTCCCCAAGAATTAACACATACACATAGCCCATTATACAGTACTTTGGATTATCTGAAAGACAAAAATAACATTTTTCTACCCCTTTTGGGATGGCATTGATGATTACTTAAAAGATTCCTTTCTTTTACAAATACCCTTGCTGATTGCAGGCAAAACAGAGGAATTATCCCCATATTTTCTTGTGTTTGTTGTTCTATAGGCAGGCCAGGTTTTAATGGGTTCTACTTTTTAAGGGTTATGTGGAAATTATTCCACTGTTTAGTTATTAAATTCATGAGGTGGTATACCTCAAGTTTTTCCTTTTATACAGCAGACCAAGTTTGTAATGTTTTTCCTGCTGTGTTAAGCTTTAAGTTTATTCACAGGTAATAGCTGAGAAGCATAATTACCATATTACTTTAAAGGATTTTTCCGAAAATCATACACACTACAAGTTGTTATAAGAGTACTTACTAACATTAAAGTTATTTTAATGTTTAATATTAACAGTAATATTAGCATCAAATCTATTAAAGGTATCTTCTTATACCATGCCTTTTATGTAGGCAATTTGTTTGCTGACCAGGTATGTTCTTTATTTGCAGCTTCTTTTGTGCTGGTATTTCTCACATTTCTTTATCAGTTAGGTAATTTGCATCAACACAGGCTTGGCTTTTGGATTCAAAGCCATCAGCAGAGCTCAGAGACTCTGTCTTAACACACAGGGATCTGAAAAAGAAAACACAGCCTATTGCGGCTCTTTTTGGAGCCCTAATAGGATTTTAATTCAGCAGCACATTTCATTTGCATTTCTTTTACCCCTTTCTACAATATACACTGCACATGTCCTAGGGAAAATGCACATTCTTTCTATACCATAACTCTTTAAAAACATTAGCCATATCAATTTTTACATAAGGTGTAACTGTTTCTTTTGTTCTTACAGAGTTTTCATGTACCCTTATCAAAGTGACGGTCTGATTACACAGAGCCATTTTAAGGCTCAGTGTTTTTAACATTGCTTCTTTTTGTTCTGTGCACCTCACCTCTGCTGTTGCTTCAAAGAGTCACTGTTAATTTCTTATTCTTTCATTACAGCTAACTGCTATTGTTACAAAAAAAACAGCCAAACAAAAAAGCTCCAGAATCTCTACCTATTCTCCTGATTTTGACTGCCCTATTGCAGCCATGACTTGGTCTTTATTTAAAAACATTTTAATTTTGTAAAGAATCAAGTTACCCCTTAAGGGTTAAATGCTAAATCCCAAAGCCAAACAACACTAATTACCTGTGTCTTGCAAAAAGGTCTGTCAGTTTTGCAACCTTTAATTAAAGAGTCAAATGAATTTGTAGTGGCATTAAAAACAAAAACAAAATCAATTTATCTTACACCTACAAAACAGGAGTTTTACAAACCAGATGTGCTGGTTTAGATTCTTAGAACTTTACCTATTTTCACAGACAAATAGATACATACACATTTTCTTTTCCTTAACATTTCTTTACACTGATTTGTTTTTAAATAGCTGTATATATATATATGGATTATTTACAGGCATTTTTCTGGAAAAAGGGCCCATTTTCCCTTCAGAATGGCTGCAAAGAAACCAAGAATTCTTTCTCTTTAACATGGTCCTTTTTAACATTTTCCACAAAGTTTAACTGCTTAATTCTCTTCAGCCTCTGTAGAGTTAACTTTTCACTCTCTTTACTTAAATCACTTGTTTATGTCCCAAAATGACACCTTTATCACCTCAGATTTCACCATTTTAAGTATTGTTCCAGGGGTTCATGCCTGAACTTACTGCTTTTCTTACTCCTGACACTATTCCCTTAGGGCTTTCAACCTGTTTCTTTATCTGTTGCTTGCCTGCTTGTCTGGGCCCAATCCTGCTTTTTCCAATGAACCATTTGTGAGTGATATTGTGTTCATTTCACAATTTTGAAAGAAATGTTCAAGGAAAGGGACCAGGAAGAGTGGGGGCTAGTTGAGGAGCCCACCCTCCTTGCTGAATTGGTAGTGGAACACTAAAGAATCAGTTTTTGAGGCAGATAACAAAGGGGAACAGAACAAGGAGCTTTTTGTCCTTTTTATAATGAGATGGGAGTGTGAAGGGGGTTGGATCGATCCAGGGTTTGGAGAACGGGGTAAAGGGGAGCGCACGGTCTGGTGGTGGGAGAGGAGGCTTTTAATAAAGCTTTTAACTTATTATTTCAATAATTGATAGAGGCAAGTTTTGATTTTGTCCACCTACGATTTCCCTCTTCCCACCACTGCATGAAACAATTAACCTCTCCTTTAGCCAATTTAGTTTTAGGTTGGCCGAGTTTGTCTTTTAAGACGTCCACTCAGTCTTTGTTCCAAGATTTTAACAGTGGCCACTGATCACCCTGAGTTAGGCTAGACCATTTTTCCAGAAATTTACGGGAGTCTGGACCCTTTTTACAGGAGTTCGGACCCATCCTTATCATAACCTAGTCCCAGATTTGGACCTTAGCGTCCAAAATATGGGGGTTAGCATGAAAACCTCCAAGCTTAGTTACCAGCTTGGACCTGGTAAAGCTGCCACCACCCAAAAAATTAGAGTGTTTTGGGGCACTCTGGTCCCCCCAAACCTTCCCTGGGGACCCCAAGACCCAAATCCCTTGAGTCTCACAACAAAGGGAAATAAACCTTTTCCCTTCCCCCCTCCAGGTGTTCCTGGAGAGATGCACAGAAGAAAGCTCCGTTAATCTAAACAGAGGGATTCCACCCTCCCCGTTCCCAGCCTTGGAAAACAGAAGTACCGAGAGCTAATCTCTCTTCCCCCCTCACCCAGAGGGAATGCAAAGTCAGGCTAGTAAATCTAACACACACAGATTTCCCTCTGACTTCTTCCTCCCACCAATTCCCTGGTGAGCACAGACTCAATTCCCTGGAGTTCCCCACTAAAGAAAAACTCCAACAGGTCTTAAAAAGAAAGCTTTATGTAAAAAGAAAGAAAAATACATAAAAATGGTCTCTCTGTATTAAGGTGACAAATACAGGGTCAATTGCTTAAAAGAAATATGAATAAACAGCCTTATTCAAAAAGAATACAATTCAAAGCACTCCAGCAACTATACACAGGTAAATACAAAAGAAAACAATAGAAACCTTACTGCCTTACTATATTTGTACTTACAACTTGGAAACAGAAGATTAGAAAGCAGGAAACAGAAATCCTCTCATAGCCGAGAGAGAGACAGACCGAAGACAAAGAACTCAGACACAAACTTCCCTCCACCCAGACCTGAAAAAGTCTGGTTTCCTGATTGGTCCTCTGGTCAGGTGTTTCAGGTACTTCTTTCCAGGTGAAAGAGACGTTAACCCTTAGCTATCTGTTTATGACAATCCTAAATACATAAAATGAGCCAGCGTTCATTTAGGGAACTGTCCCGACTTAGACGTATGGTTACCAATACAGGAGGACGTCACACACCAATCACACAAGAAGGAAATTCGGGTTCATCAGAGCGATGCCCAGTGCAACACACAAAAGGAGCCCACAGGCTACTGCCTCAGTTGCCCTTGCTTTCACACCAGGGGTTTCACCCAAAGTGCGGTGCAGCTGCGATTGTGCAGATTCCACTCACTCAGACTGTGGGGACAGGAACCCCTTGGTTGGCCGATCCCCATACAGAGACGGCACCCAGACTCAGACACTCCACAAGAGGATGGATAGACACAGAGACAGGACAGTCCTCAGTCCGGACAAAACACAGAAATAATTACCTGACCAGATTCCTGATGTCAGATCCCGGGATCCCTACCAGAACAGAGTGGGAACCAATAGGTTCGATGGCGTAGACCTCACTGTGGTCGTGGACCTTTCTGCTCTAGTGGAGGACCTCTCAGGCCAAATGCCCAGGTGCCAGCTGCCACGGTCATCCTACAAAAACGGTCAGGAATCACAAGGCCCCAGTGAAGACGGTTGCCATCTCGGTGGAACCTCCAAATTGTCAAAGTTAGACTCAGGACTCACAGTTTGTCAGACCACTCTGTTTTATTAGCACAGTGCTCTGCTAATAACACCCAAATAATGTGAGCACCATGCAAGACACAAACTATCTTATTTATACAGATAAAAGAGAGGGAATTAGACAAAGGGACAAAGAAGGCAAAACAGTAAAATTCACCTGGGGCACTGCATACATATCCTACTTCCTTACTAACTCTTATCGATCTAAGGCTAATACTTCACCAATTGCCCTTAAAATTGTTCTATGTTACTGTCTGTATTCCTGACACCTGGATTGCAGCATTCCAACAATTTTGCTTAAAGGTACAAACAGCATTTCTTTAATCCTTTCTATTTTCACAATGTAATTCATTCTACTTTCACATTCCTCAGTCCCCTAGCAGAGCTGGGAAGGGAATCCAGTGCCCCAGCCCCGTTTGAACGGGTGCTCCCCAGTCCCCTCACAGAGCTGGGGAGGGAACCCAGCGCCCCACCCCGGTAGGAACGGCCGCTCCCCTGTCCCCTCACAGAGATGAGGAGAGAAGACAGCGCCCCGCCCCCGCTTGAACGGCTGCTCCGGAGTTCCCCGGCAGAGCTGGAAAGGGTGCCTAGCGCCCCACCACCGCAGGAATCACCACTCCCCCGTCCCCTCGCAGAGCTGGGGGGGGAACTCAGCGTCTCGCCCACCCAGGAACAGCCGCTGCACAAGCGCCTTTTACAGCTGGGGAAGGAACCCAGCGCCCCGCCCCAGAAGGAACGACGGCTGCACAGTCCCCTACCAGAGCTGGGAGGGGAACCGAGCACCCCGCCAACGAAGGAACGGCCGCTCCCCAGTGCCCTCACAGAGCTGGGGAGAGAAGGCAGCACCCCGCCCCCACTGGTACGGCAGCACCCCAGTCCCCTGGCAGAGTCTGGAAGGGAGGGCTCCACGCCGCCCCTGCTTGAATGGCCACTCCCCAGTGCCCTGGCTGAGCTGGGAAGCGAAACCAGTGCCCCACCCCCGCATTAACGCCCACTACTCATCCCCTAGCAGAGCCGGGAAGGGGAGGCAGTGCCCCACCCCCGCAGGAATGACCATTGCCCAGCCCACTCACAGAGCTGGAGAAGGAACCCAGCGCCCCGCCCCCGCAGGAACGGCCGCTCCCCAGTCTCCTAGCAGAGCCAGAGAGGGAACCTAGTGCCCCGCCCCCGCAGGAACGGCCGGTCCCCAGTCCCATCGCAGAGCCGGGGAGGGAATACAGCGCCCTGCCCCCGCTGGAACGGGCTCTCCCCAGTCCCCTCGCAGAGCCTGGGAGGGAACACATAGCCCCTCCCCCACAGGAACGGCTGCTCCCCAGTCCCCTGGCAGAGCTTGGGATGAAAGCCAGCGCCCCGCCCCCACTCCTACTGCCACTCTCCAGGCCCCTCCCAACCATTGCGGTGATCTGCAGAGGGATCCCTCTTCGGAGAAGCTGAGGGAACTTGCTGGCCACAGCTCTGCAAACCCCCTTGGGGAAGGCTGCAGGGACAGAGTCCTGTGGGTGAAGGGATTCCTGACCGGGAATGGGCTCCCCAATGGGTGTAGAACTGAGGGGAATTGGGAGGCAGCTGGTGATGCCCCAGGAATCCACAGGGTTCTTCCCTTTCGAGCTGCTGGATGGGAGGAGAGTGAGGGGACCCCTGAACCTGGAAGGGGAGGATTGGGAGGAGAAGGGGGAAGACCCCTGGGGGATCTCTTCCCTGAGGTGGGACCCAATCTCCCCGTCACGTGTTCCCTGTTCAGAGTCACTGGGAGAGCAGCCCAGAACCTGGAGAGAGAGGTCAAGGACCTGCTGGCTTTAGATGTGATCCAGCCATTCAACAGCCCATTGGCCTCACCTGTGGGGCTGATCCCCAAGGGAGACAGGATGATCTGGTTTAGTGGGGACTATCGAAAGCTTAAAGCCATCAGAGTGTCCAATGCCTACCTCATCCCTAGGCCTGGGGAGATTCTAGACACGCTGAGGGGGATGGAGAACATGGCCCTGGCATACAATGACATGTGTGTCTTTAGCCAGACCTGGGAGGAACAGGTGTCCCAGGTGAAGAGTGGGCTGGGCTGCCTCAAGGAGGCAGGACTGACAGTAAAAGCTGAGAAGTGTAAGGTGGGGATGGCAGAGGTGTTGAATCTGGGCCAATAGGTGGGGAGCGGCTGCCCAAACCCAAAGCTGGCCAAAAGCCAAGAGAGGGGGCTCTTAACCAAGAAAGCCCCAATCGCAGCCCAGAGTGCTGGGAAAAGACTCAATCCCAGTTTGAACCCCAGGGGTAGTGGGGTGGCAAAAGTGTTCAGGCTGCATAATCCTTTCCACATGCGACCTGCGAGTGCCATCAAGCACACCCGACCTAAGACTCCCCCCCCGCTGATCACCGCCCCTAGCAGAAACACCTCCACCAGCACCTCTCAGACCTCCCCCGCTCATTCCTTTCCCCTGCAGGGACCCCCCAGCCAGCCTCTCTCAGACCCCCCCACTCACCCTCCCTGCAGGGACCACCCAGCCAGCGCGTCTCAGACCCCCCCGCTCATCACCTCCCCCTGCAGATACCTCACAGACAGCGCCTCTCAGACCCCTGCCCCCCGGCACCTTCCCGCAAACTCTCGTGTCTCACACCCTCCCCCGTATGTCCCACCCCTCCCTGGTCCACCTTGCCCCCCACCCCGTCTGCGTCCAAGTGCCCCCTACCCCACGTCCTGCCCCCCTGGACCTGTGACATGCCCCCTGCCCGCGTCAGACCTGCCCCGTTGCCCCGTGACTTGCCCAACCCCAAAGTCCAACCGCCCCCCAACCCACATCCCGCCCCTTCAGGTCCAACCACCACGCATCCCACAACCCCAGATCTGATTGGCCCCTGCGTCCCACCTCCACTCGCATCTGATCGTCCCCCCGTCCCCCCGTCCTGATCCACACTCCCTTCACGTATGTTCTGTCAGGGACTCACAGATCGTGCCCACCTGTGGCCCTGTGTTCTCCATGGGGTGTGTCCCTTTCAGTGAGACAGCCCTTCTCGAGGGTCCACTCTCACTCTGGGTCAGGCCCCTCCACATCCTGGAGCCACACCTCTCTGAGCCTTAGCACGTCTGTCTCTGCTGTGGGCCCCCTCAGGGAGTCCACACGCTCTGGACCCCCTGGGCCTCCTCACCTCCGAAGGGGTTGATGCCTCCTGTTCTCTAGCCCGGAGTGACTCTCAGCCAGCATGAAACAGGAGGGTTTATTGAGAGTTGAACCCAGCACAGGAAACTCTCAGGGCCTCAGCCTTTGCCTCCCTTAGCTCAGCACATCCCAGTCTCCCTGCAGCCAAGTGATGTAACGAACTGGGACTGTTCTTACTGTGGGCTGTGAATACGGTGTTGGTGCCTCGGTGTCCCCATAGCAGTTCTTAAGTATCTAGCAAAGCAAAGGACCAGTTCACCGAAATGCCTGGCACTCTGTCTCCTAGCCACTGATGGCCTGGGTCCCTCCTCTGCAAAGGTGCCAGCTGAAAGTGTTGGAGCAAAGGGATCAGGTGACCTCCTGGCCCGGGGAAAGCAATTGAGAGAGGAGGAGGGGCTGGAGGGGGTTTGGTAGTCTGGAGCTGGCTGAGGGAGGAAGGGACGGATAGACAGGGCTCTGACCCCCCACCCCAAATGGGGCTGTGGTGCTCCTGGGGCCCCAAGATGGACCTAACTGGGGGGATCCTGTTGTCTGGGCCTGCAAGACCTGTCTTGGACTGTGTTCCTGGCATCAAAATAAACCTTCTGCTTTACTGGCTGGCTGAGAGTCCTGGTGAATCGCAGGAAAAGGGGTGCAGGGCCCCGACTCCTCCACACTCCAGACAACTGGTGGCAGCAGCGGAATTTACTGCACCCCGTGGATGGCGCTTCCTGCAGTAAGTGACTGGGGAGCAGTAAAACAAAGGGGGACTGACAAGGACCAGGTGGGCTGAAGAGTCAGAGAGAGATGGGGTCAGAGGGTGATTAACCACTGGGAGTGTGTGACCAGAGAGAAGGACTTTGCAGTAACAGGGTCCCCTGGGGGGATTGCAGGAGCGGTCCGAGGGGCAGAGGAGTTTGCAGCTCGACCCTGGCAGAGAGGGGGTGACCAGAAAGAGGGCTGGTGTACGAGGGGTCTCCCTGGAAATGGTGGAAGCTGAGAGCACAGGCCAGCGAGTGGCCAGCAGGAAGATGTATGCTAAGCGCCTTAAGAAAGACCTGGTGGAGCTGTGCAAGCAGAGGGGGCTGTGCATTGGGAGGTCCACCAAAGAACAGCTAATTGCTCAGCTGGAGGAGAAGGATCGCTCGTGTGAAGAGAGCTCGGTCCATGAGGGAAGCTGCCCAGTGGACGCAGCATGGGCCCCAGGTCCTGACATGGCTGGGAGGGGCCAGACTGCTGCTGAGGATACCCTGAGACCCTGCCCACCTATAGCAAGGAAAGAGGTTGGGGGAAGCCCAGTGAATACCGAGGGCACCCTGACCCCGGCGGCCAGCAGGGGATTGTCCCGGCAGAGCTCCCCGTCCCTGGAATGGATGTGGATGGAACATGACAGGGAGCTGAGACGAGAAGAGCTCGAGTAAAGGAGATAAGGAGTGGGAGAACCAATGTAAACATGAGGAGAACCAGCGCCAGCATGAGCAGGAGGAGAAGGAGATCCAGAAAAGCATGAGCGGGAGCTGGCCTGGTTGAGGAGGAGTGGGGCCCTGGTTGTGGCGAGTGAATGGGGACCCAAGCCTACAAAGAGCTTTGATAAGTGCTTCCTGGCCCAGCGTAAGGAGGGAGAGGACATAGACACCTTCCTGACGGCCTTTGAGAATGCCTGCGAGCTGCACAGGGTTGACCTTGCAGATAGGATCTCATTTCTCACCTGCTTACTGGACTCCACAGCCGTGGAGGTGTACAGCCAAAGAAAGGGACGGAGGCAGGGGACTACGAACTGTTTAAACAGGCCCTGCTCCGCGAGTTTGGGCTGACTCCTGAGATGTACCGGAAAACATTCTGGAGTCAGCATAAAACCCGTGAGGTCACATACCTACAACTGGTCAACCGGGCGCAGGGTTATGCCCGCAAGTGGACATCTGGGGTCCAAACTAAAGAGGACCTGCTTGACCGATTCATACTGGAGCACCTGTACAAGCAGTGCCTGTCTGGCCTGAGGCTGTAGTTGATGGAACTGAAGCTGGAGAACCCGCAGCACGCAGGCCAGCTGGCCGAACAATTTGTGGACAGTCAGGCAGGGGATAACAGGGAGGAGTCTGGAAAGAGCAGGCCTGCCTTAACGCAGAGAGAGAGTCACCATGGGACCACCCAGTGGAGGCCTATGGAGAACCCCTACCAAAAGGGAACATCCAGCATCAGGTCCATCTGTCCCACTTGAGAGGACCCATGAGACATGGGCTGCTATCACTGTGGCCAACGAGGCCACATACAGGCCCAGTGCCCCAAGCTCAGGAACAGACCGAGCAGACCCAACCCGCAGAGGGTTGACTGGGTAACGACCCAGTCGGAGGAGGGGCAACATTCCTAGGAAAGCGGGGCTGGCAGCGTACCACCGGTGAAAGAGGGAGGAGGACCCCAGGTGAGCTCCTCTGGAGGGCTGGATGCTCCAGACTCCGAGTTTTGGTTTACAGGGTGGGAGTGGGGCTGCCCCTCCGGAGAGAGTGCCTTGTTTCCCTGGAGGTAGATGGGAGGAAGGTCACTGGGACACGGGCACAGAGGTGACGCTGGCCCGGCCAGAGGTGGTGGCCTCAGATTGGATGGTGCCCAACACGTACCTGACCCTGATGGGTGTGGGCGGGACCCCATTCGAGGTACCCATGGTGAGGGTACACCTGAAGTGGGGGGCCAAGGAGGGCCCCAAGGACGTGGGGGTACACCCACATTTTCCCACAGAGGTGTTAACGGGGGGGACCTGGAGCTCTGGCCAAGCAATGCCCTGGGTGCCCTGGTTGTGACCTGTAATCAGAGTCAGCACAGAGCACAGAACCCGGACAAAGGGGAAGGTACTCTGCCTGAGGTGTAGGACCCTAACCTGCTGGAGAGGGAAGGCCCAGGGACACGGCTCGGAGAGGCTGCGGCCTCAGACCCAGCCGACGAGAGAGAGCAGGTCCCCATCCCTGTCCCACCTGCTGAGTTCCAGGCCAAGTTGCAGAGAGATCCCTCCTTGCGGAGACCAAGGGACCTGGCCGACCTCAGTGCGGTACAGTCCATGAGGAGAGGTTGCAAGGAGAGGTTCCTGTGGAGAGGGAGCTTCCATGTCCAGCTCTGGAAGTGGCGTGGGGAGTGGCGGTTCCAGCAAGGGGCGGGGCGCTGGCATCACTCCCCAGCTCTGGGAGGGGAAAAGAAAGTGGCGGTTCCAGCAGGGGAGGGGCACTGGATTCGCTCTTTAACTCTGAGGGGCAGCGGAAAGTGGCAGTTTGAGCAGGGGCGGGGCGCTGGCTTCCGTCCCCAACTCAAGGAGGGGCCTAGAGAATGGCGGTTTGAGCGGGGGCGGGGCGCTGGCTTCCCTCTCCAGCTGTGGGAAGGGCCTGGGGAGTGGCGGTTCGAGTGGGGGCAGGCAGCGAGCTCTTTGCTTTAGTCACAGCCTCAGAGCCAGCATGAGCCCCCTCTCCAGTGTGCAGGGGGGCGGGGAGCATCTCTCCCTCCCACTCAGCCCCAGGGGGCTGGTTACAGGTAGGCAGGTATCCTGAGCCCAGCAGCCCCTCCCCCCTGCCAGCCACATCATTTG
Organism: Gopherus flavomarginatus; assembly: GCF_025201925.1. Taxonomy (NCBI): domain Eukaryota; kingdom Metazoa; phylum Chordata; order Testudines; family Testudinidae; genus Gopherus; species Gopherus flavomarginatus. The sequence goes on from NW_026114611.1 coordinate 2,260,352, forward strand.
CATTTTCACTGACCATTTCCGTCTTACCCAATTGGCTCCCTGGATTTGAATTCAAACCCTCTCTGTTACAGGAGCAGGGCCTGGATCCTGTCCCAAAGAGACACAGTCACCTCCCAACAGGGCCTCCCAGCCAATAGCCTGGAGAACCCCAACGACCCTTCCTGGATCCACACAGGGATCCTGGCCATAGACAGGACAAGGGGCTTCACCCCAGGGACCGTCACCCAGGTCCCACAGCCCCTCAGCATCTGCGACTGCACCACCACAGTTCTCTCTGTCCCAGGGCCTAGCCACCCCGGGCGTGTTTCCCCACTGACCCTTGGGCAGCCTCCTATGTCTCTCTGCTCCACCATCCCAAGTCCATGCTGCTGCTGTTTCCCCTGCAGCTTTTCCTCAGGCTCTTGCTCTCTCTCGCGATCCTCTCGCACTCTCAGGCTCTGCTCCCATCTCATAAGTCTCCGACATCCTGAAGGGGAACCCGATCGTGAAAACCATCATCTGGTTGGGGACCAGACTCTCGGGGATGCCTGGCTGCTGCTCCAGCTGCTCCCAGATCCTCTTGTAGCCCCATCTGGGTCAGGAATCTGCTCCTCAGAGCGGTCCTTCTCCTCCAACTGCACGATTAACTGTGCCTTGGTGAACTTCCCTGTGCGTAACCCTCTCTTTGTGCACAGGATCACAATGTCCTTCTCAAGGAGATGGGGATAGGCCATAACCTCACCGTTCCCAAGGGGCTCTGGACTGACAGGCCTGTGTGCTCTTGGCTCCCCCATGGTTTCCAGGAAGAACCCCTGGTGTGCCAGCCCTTTTCGTAATCACCACCTCTTTGACAGGGTCGAGCTGCAGCCCCCTCCGACCCTTGAACTGCTCCTGCAATCCCCAGGGGGACCCTGCTACTGCAAAAATCCTTTCTCCCAGGGCAGAGCAGAAAGCTCCTCTGCCACTGAGAATGCTCGCTGCAGTGCTCAGGGGGACCCTATTACTCCAACAGTCCTTCTCGCTGGTCACACACTCCCAGAGGTTAACCGCTCCCTGAAACCGTCCCTCTCTGAGCCTTCAAAACACCTGGTCCTCATTATCCCCTTTGTTTTACTGCTCCTCAGTCACTTACTACAAGCAGCGCCATTCACGGGATGCAGTACATCCAGCCACTGCCACCAGTTGTCATGGAGTCCCCGGGCGATGCTCTGGAACTGCTCCCCACAAAACCAGTCAGGACTTTGAGGAGCCTCCTCTCCCTTGGAGCAGACATTTTTAGGGCAAGAAGCTCACACGTCTTCACCTCCTGGGTCTCTCCTTGGAGCATTCAGCATCCTCTGACCCTCCCTGCGCTTCCCACAGAGAGTCCGCCCAGGCAAGGCCCATTCTGGGGGGAGTATCAAGGTTTTTTCCCCACTTTGAACTTTAGCATCCAAAAAGTGGGGACCTGCATGATCACTTTTAATCTTAATTACCAGCTTATATTTGGTACACTGCTACCAGCCAAAAATATCGTGTTTGGTACACTTCCTGTTCCCCCAAAGCCTTCCCTGGGAAATCCAAGACCCAAACCCCTTGGATCTGAACACAAGGAGAAATTAGTCTGCCCCCCCCCTTTTTCTCTCAGACTTTCCCTTCCCTGGGTTACCCTGAGAGGCTACACTGATCCAAACTCCTTGGATCTTAAAACAAAGAGGAATTAACCTCCCCCCCGTCCTTTACCCCCCACCAATCTCTGGTGCGTTCAGACTCAATCTCCTTGGGTCTTAAAACAAGAGGAAAAAATCAATCAGGTTCTTAAAAAAGAAAGCTTTTAATTAAAGAAAGAAAAAGTAAAAATTATCTTTGTCAAATCAGGATGGAAAATGTTTTACAGAGTATTCAGATTTATATAGCTCAGAGGGACATCCCCGCCGCCGCCTTAGCTTGAGATTCAAAGTTACAGCAAACAGAGGTAAAAATCCTTCCAGCAAATGACACATTTACAAGTAAAGAAAACAAACGTAAGATTGATCCACGTTTCCTGGCTATACTTACTATTTTGAAACATGAGAGACTGATTCAGAAAGATTGGAGAAAACATGGTTGCACGTCTGGTCCCTCTTAGCCCCAAGAGCGAACAAAGAACGAAATGGAACAGCACTACAAAGACTTCCCTCAACCAAGATTTGAAAGTATCTTGTCCCCCGATTGGTCCTCTGGTCGGGTGTCAGCCAGGTTCACTGAGCTTCTTAACCCTTTACAGGTAAAAGAGACATTAACCCTTAACCATCTGTTTATGACAGTAGAGATGCCAGGCCCCTCCCACAGTTGGGTCGGGAACGAAGCGCCCCGCACCCGCAGGAAGGGCCGTGCCCCTGTTCCCCTGCAGACCTGGGGAGGGAAACCAGCACCCAGCCCCAGTAGGAACAGGCACTGCCCAGTCCCCTAGCAGAGCTGGGGTGAGAAGGCAGCACCCCGCCCCCGCTGAAACGGCCGCTCAGAAGTCCTCTCACAGAGCTGGGAAGGTAACCCACTGTCCTGCCCGCACAGGAACGGCCGCTCCCCATTCCCATCGCAGAGCTCGGGAGGGAACCCAGTGCCCCACCCCCGCAGGAACGGCCGCTCCTCAGTATCCTGGCAGAGCTGGGGAGGGAAGGCAGTGCCCCGCCCCCGCTGGAAGGGCCATTCCCCAGTCCATTCGCAGTGCTGGGGAGGGAACCCAGCGCCCCGCACTCGCAGGAACGGCCGCTCCCCAGTCAACTGGCAGAGCTGGAAAGGAAACCTAGCGCCTTGCCCCCGCAGGAACAGACGCTCCCCAGTCCCCTCGCAGAGCTGGGGAGGGAATTCAGAGCCCCACCGACGCTGGAATGGCCGCTCCCCAGTCTCCTGGCAGAGCTGGGAAGGGAACCCAGCGTCCCACCCCCGCAGGAAGGAGCACTCCCCAGTCCCCTCGCAGAGGTGGGGAGGGAAGGCAGCGCCCTGCCCCCGCAGGAATGGCCGCTCCCCAGTCTCCTGGCAGAGCTGGGGAGGAACAGAGTGCCCCGTCCCCGCAAAGATGGCCGCTCCCCAGTCCCCTCGCAGAGCTGGGGAGGGAAAGCAATGCCTTCCCCCACTGGAATGTTGGCCCCACTATCCCCTTTGCAGAGCTGGGGAGGGAACCCAGCTCCCCGCCCCCGCAGGAACGGCCACTCCCCAGGCCCCTTTCAGAGCTGGGAAAGGAATCCAGCGCCCCTGTGATGGAGTAGGGGCTGTCTGTGTGGGGGATGGGAGGGCCAGGGATGTCTTCAGGTGAAGGAAAGGATCTTTAAACCTGTAACCTGAGCCAGGTAGGGGGGAGGGGGTTAGCACCTTGGCCCGGGAAGCTGGACAAAGCAATCGGCCGGCTGGAGGAGGGGCAGTTCAGTTTCAGTTTTGGGCTAGGTGAGGGGAATTCAGGGGATCCTATGCTGGACCCAAGCACCCTGAAACTCCAGAAGGACTCGATTGAGGGGCCCTGACTGTTTCTGAAAGCTCTACTGTAACCTGCGTTCCTACTGTCCAATAAACCTTCTGTTTTACTGGCTGGCTGAGAGTCACTGTGAGTCCCAGGAAGAGGGGTGCAGGGCTGGACTCCCCCTCACTCTGTGACAACTGGTGGCAGCAGTGGGATCTACTGCACCCCATGGACGACGCTTCCTGCAGTAAGTGACTGGGGATCAGTAAAACTAAGGGACGATTGTAGGGGTGATTAAGCCCTGGGAGTGTGTGACCAGAGAGAAGAACTTTTGCAGTAACAGGGTCCCACAGGGGATTGCAGTGAGCGGTCCCAGGGGTGGAGGAGTCTGCGGATCAACCCTGGCAGAGAGGTGGTGACCTCAAGAAGGGCTGGTGCACTAGGGGTCTCCCTGGAAACCGTGGGGAGCAGTGAGCACCCCGGCCTGGGAGTGGCCACCAGGAAGATGTATGCCAAGCGGCTTAAGTGCGACCTGGTTGGGCTGTGCAAGCAGAGGGGGCTGTGCAGAGGGAGGCTCACAGAAGACCAGCTGATTGTCCGGCTGGAGGAGGGAGATCACTTGAATGAACTGATCACTGTCTCTGAGGGAAGCAGCCTGATAGACGCAGCGCAGACACCAGTGTCTGTCCCCACTGGGAGTGGTCAGCCGGCGGCTGAGGGCTTCCCGAAACCCCCCCTTCCTATGCCTAGGGGAAGGGTCAGGAGGAGCCCAGCGAATACCAAGGGCACCGTGACACCCCCGGCCAGCAGGGGATCCTCCTGGCAAAGCTTGCCCGCCAGCAGGGGATCGTCCCGGCGACGTTCGGCATCCGTGGAGCAGAAGCGGCTGGAATGGGAGAGAGAGCTAAAACTGAGAGAGCTGGAGGATCGTGAGCGACAGAGAGAACATGAAGAGAGACAAAGACAGCGAGAACAGGAGGAAAAAGCGAGAAAGAGTGAATATGAAGAATAACAGCGTCAGTATGAGCTAGAACTGGCTTGGCTGAGGAACAGCGGGGCCCCCAACTGCAAGGAGTAGGGGGGCCCAGGACTGCGCGGAGCTTTGGTAGGTGCATTCTGGCTCAGCGTAAGGAGGGGGAGGACATGGATGACTTCCTGGATGCCTTTGAGAGGGCCTGCAAGCTGCACCAGGTAGATCCTGCGGACAGGCTCCAGGTTCTCACTCCCTTACAGGACCCCAAGGCCGTGGCATTGTACCGCCAATTTGGAGAAGGGGAGAAAGGGAACTATGAACTATTCAAACAGGCCCTGCTGCGTGAATTCGGGCTGACTCCTGAGATGTACCGAGAGAGTTTCCAGGGTCAGTATAAAACCCCTGAGGTCTCATATCTGCTACTAGCCGTCCGCATGGAGGGATACACCAGCAAGTGGGCCAGTGGGGCCCAGATGAAGGGGGACCTTGTTAAACTGCTAGGATTGGAGCAACTGTATGAGCAGTACCCATCCGACCTGAGGCTGTGGTTGAGGGACCAAAAACCAGAGGACCCACAACATACAGGGCGGCTGGCCGATGAGTTTGTGAAGATCCGGTCGGGAGGTGGCAGGGAGCAGTCCAAAAGGAACAGGCCCACAGCGATGCAGAGATAGTCTCATCCTGGGACCTCCCAAAGAGGTAATAGGGAGAATCCCGTCCCAAGGAGAACGCCCAGGGACACGGCTCAGAAAGGCTGCGGCCTCAGAACAAGCCAGCTAGAGAGAGAGCATGTCTCCATCCCTGTCTCAGCTGCTGAGTTCCAGGCTGAGTTGCAGAAAAATCCCTCATTCTGGTGGTAGATTTCGCCACTCGCTACCTCGAGGCGGTGGCCTTATCCTCTATCGAAGCAGATACTGTGGCAGATGCGCTGCTGACCATTTTCAGCCAGGTGGGGTTCCCCAAGGAAGTCTTAACAGACCAGGGGTCCAACTTCATGTCGACCCTGCTCTGGTGCTTGTGGGAGAAATGTTGGATCTGGCACAGCCGGGCCTCAGCGTATCACCTCCAGTTCAACAGGCTGTGGAAAGATTCAACGAGACGCTAAAGATGATGCTAAAAACATTTATGAACCAGCATCCGCAGGACTGGGACAAGTACTTACCTCACCTGCTGTTTGTGTATAGGGAGGTACCCCAGGAATCTACTGGGTTTTCGCCTTTCAAACTGTTATATGGAAGGCAGGTTAGGAGGCCCCTGGACCTGATGAGAGATGAATGGGAGGGGAAGGCCACTAACGATGGGGAGTCAGTGGTGGAGTATGTCCTGACCTTCCGGGAAAGACTTGCCAAGCTCATGGGCCTGGGCAGGGAGAATCTGGCCTGAACCCAGAGGAAGCAGGTCTGATATGACCGCACAGTGCGGGCCTGCGCCTTCGCCACCAGGGATCAGGTGATGGTTCTCATCCTCATGAGAAAGAACGAACTTCAGGACCCCGGGAAGGGCCCTTCAAGGTTGTCAAGCAACTAAATGAGGTAAACTATGTGGTCTAGCTGTCGAACTGGGTGCACCCCCGCCGGGTGTACCATGTGAATATGATGAAGCCATATTGTGACAGGGGGAATGTGGTGTTGGCCGTGTGTGGACATTGGGAGGAGCAGGGAGATGACGCTTTAATGGATCTATTTCCTGGGACAAAAGCTGGTTCCCTGCTGGAGGCAATTCCCCTCTCTGATCAGCTGACCCCGGCCCAGCATGCAGAGATCAGAGGGGTGCTGCATCTCTATACCGACAGCTGTTTTCCAACCAGCCTAGACGCACTAATCTGATTGTCCACTGGGTGGAGACCGGGTCACCTCCTCCTATAAGATGATCCACTTTTTGGGTCACTGGGAAAACTGCCCAGGACCTAGAAAGAGAGGTCAGGGACATGCTGGCTTTGGGGACGATCCAGCCATCTTCCAGGCCTTGGGTTTCTCCAGTGGTTTTGGTCTCCAAAAGGGATGGGTCGATCCGGTTCTGTGTGGACTATTGAAAGCTCAATGCCATCATCATATCTGTTGCCTACCCCATGCCCAGGCCTAATGAGCTCCTAGAGAAGCTGGGAGGTGCTCGGTACCTCACCTCTGAGGATCTTACAAAGGGCTACTGGCAAGTGCCACTGGACGCAGATGCCAGGCTGAAATCGGCCTTTATCACCCCTCTGGGGCTCTACGAGTTTCTGACCCTGTCCTTCGGCCTCAAGGGAGCGCCAGCCACCTTCCAGCGCCTGGTGGATCAACTACTGAGGGGGATGTAGCATTTTGCCTTGACATATATTGACAGCATCTGCGTCTTTAGCCGGACCTGAGAGGACCACGTGTCCCAGGTTAAACAAGTGCTGGACCAACTGCAGGAGGCTGGGTTAACTGTAAAGGCTGAGAAGTGCAAGGTGGGGTAAGTTACCTTGTCCATCTGCTAAAGGTGCACAGGCCTTATCACCACTGCCTTAGATCGGTTTTAGCTGTGCTGCAACTGATAACTTACTGTTACACATTTCATTTCACAGCTGCTAGCTTTCTAGATCAAGTAGAGTTCAATATGGAGGAGCTTTGGTTCACTGAGGCTTAGATTTATGCCTAGTGACACCAACACTTGGGAGCGGCTGCTCCTGTGGGGGCGGGGCGCTGGGTTCCCTTCCCAGCTCTGCGAGGGGACTGGGGAGCGGCCGATCCAGCGGGGGCGGGGCGCTACCTTTCCTCCCCAGGTCTGCGAGGGGAATGGGGAGCGGCAGTTCCTGCGGGGGCGGGGCACTGAGTTCCCCTTCAAGCTCTGCAAGGGGATTTGGACGTTGTTTTTCCTGCGGGGGTGGGATGCTGGGTTTTCTCCCCAGGTCTGTGAGGGGACTGGGGAGCGGCCGATCCAGCGGGGGCGGGGCACTGCCTTCCTTCTCCAGCTCTGCAACGAGACTGGGGAGCGGCCTTTCCAGTGGGAGCATGGTGCTGCCTTCCCTCCCCAGCTCTGGGAGAGGAATGGGGAGCGACCGTTCCTTCCAGGGGCAGGGCATTGCCTTCCCTCCCCAGCTCTGCCAGGGGACTGATAAGCAGCCTTTCCTGTGGGGGCGGGGCACTGGGTTACTCTCCCAGCTCTGCGAGGGGACTCTGGTGCTGCCGTTCCTGCGATTGTGGGGCGCAGGGTTCACTTCCCAGTTCTGCAACGGGACTGAGGAGCGGCTGTTCCTGCGGGGGCGGGGCGCTTGATTCCCTCCCCAGATCGGCGAGGGGACTAGAGAGTGGCCGTTCCAGCGGGGGAGGGCCGCTGCCTTCCCTCCGCAGATCTGCCAGGGGACTGGGGAGCGGCCATTCCTGCGGAGTCTGTGCTCTGGGTTCCCTCCCCAGCTCTGTACGGGTACTAGGGAGCGGCCGTTCCTGCGGGGGTGGGGCGCTGCCTTCCCTCCTTAGCTGTGTCAGGGGACTCGGGAGTGGCCGTTCCAGCGGGGGTGGGGTGGTGTGTTCCCTCCCCAGCTCTGGGAGGGGACAGGGGAGTGGCCGATCGAGAGGGGGAGGGGCGCTGGGCTCCCGACCCAACTCTGGGAGGATACAGGGGAGGGGCAGTTCCAGCGGGGGCAGGGCGCGGACTTCCGTTCCCAACTCTGCGAGGGGCCTGGGGAGTGGTGGTTCCAGCGGGGCGGGGCACTGGCTTCCCTCCTTTCATGAACAGAGGGTTAAGGGTTAATGTCTCTTTTACCTGTAAAGGGTTAAGAAGCTCAGTGACCCTGGCTGACACCTGACCAGAGGACCAATCTGGGGACAAGATACTTTCAAATCTTGGTGGAGGGAAGTCTTTGTTGTGCTGTTTGTTTTGTTCTTTGTTCGCTCTTGGGGCTAAGAGGGACCAGACGTGCAACAAGGTTTTCTCCAATCTTTCTGAATCAGTCTTTCATGTTTCAAAGTAGTAAGTATAGTCAGGAAACGTGGATCAATCTTATGTTTGTTTTCTTAACTTGTAAATGTGTCTTTTGCTGGAAGGATTTTTACCTCTGTTTGCTGTAACTTTGAATCTCAGGTTAAGAGGGCGGGGAGGTCCCTCTAGGCTATATAAATCTGAATAGCCTGTAAAACATTTTCCATCCTGATTTTACAGAGATAATTTTTTACCTTTTCTTTCTTTAATTAAAAGCTTTCTATTTTAAGAACTTGATTGATTTTTTTCCTTGTTTTAAGACCCAAGGGGATTGGGTCTGAATGCACCAGAGATTGGTGGGGGGTAAAGGACGGGGGGGGGAGGTTAATTCCTCTTTGTTTTAAGATCCAAGGAGTTTGGATCAGTGTAGCCTCTCAGGGTAACCCAGGGAGGGGAAAGTCTGGGGGGAAAAAGAGGGGGGAGAAGGCTAATTTCTCCTTGTGTTCAGATCCAAGGGGTTTGGGTCTTGGATTCCCCAGGGAAGGCTTTTGGGGAACAGGAAGTGTGCCAAACACCATATTTTTGGCTGGTGGCAGCGTACCAAATTTAAGCTGGTAATAAAGATTAAAAGTGATCATGCAGGTCCCCACTTTTTGGACGCTAAATTTCAAAGTGGGAAAAAAACCTTGATACCCCCCCAGAATGGACCCTGCCTGGGCGGACTTGCTGTGGGAAGCGCACGGAGGGTCAGAGGATGCTGAATGCTCCAAGGAGAGACCCAGGAGGTAAAGGCTTGTGAGCTTCTTGCCCTAAAAACTTCTGCTCCAAGGGAGAGGAGGCTCCTCAAAGTCCTGACTGGTTTTGTGGGGAGCAGTTCCAGAGCATGGCCCATGGTCTCCGTGACAACTGGTGGCAGAGGTGGGATGTACTGCACCCCGTGAATGGCGCTGCTTGCAGTAAGTGACTGGGGAGCAGTAAAGCAAAGGGGGGATAATGAGGACCAGGTGTGCTGAAGGCTCAGAGAGGGACGGTTTCAGGGAGCGGTTAACCTCTGGGAGTGTGTGACCAGCGAGAAGGACTGTTGGAGTAACAGGGTCCCCCTGAGGACTGCAGCGAGCAGTCTCAGGGACGGAGAAGATTGCCGCTCAACCCTGGGAGAGAGGATTTTTGCAGTAGCAGGGTCCCCCTGGGGATTGCAGGAGCAGTTCAAGGGTCGGAGGGGGCTGCAGCTCGACCCTGGCAAAGAGGTGGTGACCACGAGAAGGGCTGGCACACCAGGGATTCTTCCTGGAAACCATGGGGGAGCCAAGAGCACACAGGCCTGTGAGTCCAGAGCCACTTGGGAAGGGTGAGGTGATGGCCTATCCCCATCTCCTTGAGAAGGACATTGTGATCCTGTGCACAAAGAGAGGCTTACGCACAGGGAAGTTCACCAAGGCACAGTTAATCGTGCAGTTGGAGGAAGAGGACCCCTCTGAGCAGCAGATTCCTGACCCAGATGGGGCTACAAGAGGATCTGGGAGCAGCTGGAGCAGCAGCCAGACATCCCCGAGAGTCTGGTCTCCAAACAGATGAGAGTTTTCAGGATCGGGTTCCCCATCAGGGGATCGGAGACGGATGGGATGGGAGCAGAGTCCGAGAGAGCAAGAGGATCGTGAGAGAGAGCAAGAGCCTGAGGAAAAGCTGCAGGAGAAACAGCAGCAGCATGGACTGGGGATGGTGGAGCGGAGAGACATCGGGGGCTGCCCAAGGGTCAGTGGGGCGACACGCCTGGGATGGCGAGACCCTGGGACAGAGAGAACTGTGGTGGTGCAGCCGCAGATGCTGAAGGGCTGTGGGACCTGGGTGAAGGTCTCCAGAGTGAAGCCCCTGATCTTGCCTGTGGCCCAGATCGCTGTGCAGACCCAGGAGGGGTCTGGCTGCCTGGTCGTTGGGGTTCTCCAGGATATTGGCTGGGAGGCCCTGTTGGGAGGTGACTGTGTCTCTTTGGGACAGGATCCAGGCCCTGCTCCTGTAACGGCCGAGGGTTTGAATTCAAATCCAGGGAACCAATTGGGTAAGACGGAAATGGTCAGTGAAAATGCAAATGACGTGGCTGGCAGGAAGGAGGGGCTGCTGGGCTCAGGATACCTGCCTACCTGTAACCAGCCCCCTGGGGCTGAGTGGGAGGGAGAGATGCTCCCCGCCCCCCTGCACACCGGAGAGGGGGCTCATGCTGGCTCTGATACTGTGACCAAAGCAAGGAGCTCGCTGCCTGCCCCCACTTGAACCGCCACTCCCTAGGCCCCCCCCGGGCGGGGAGGGAAGCCAGCGCCCCGCCCCCTCTCAAACCGCCGCTCCCCGCTCCCCTCCCAGAGCTGGGGAGGGAAGGCAATGCCCCACCCCTGCTCGAGCGGCCACACCCTACGCCCCTCCCAGAGCTTGGGAGGGAAGCCAGTGCCCCGCCTCCGCTCGAACTGCCACTGTCCAGGCCCCTCCCAGAGCTGGGGAGGGAAGCCAGCACCCCGCCAATGCTCGAACAGCCACTCCTCGCTCCCCCCCAAGAGTTAGGGAGGGAATACAGCACCCCTCCCCCGCTGGAACCGCCACTTTCTGCTCCCCCCCCAAAGCTGGGGAGGGGAGCCAGCGCCCTGACCCCGCTGGAACCGCCACTCCCCAGACCCCCCACAGAGCTGGAGAGGGATCCAGCACCCGGCTGCCACTGGAACCGCCACTCCCACGCCCCTCCCAGAGCTGGATACGGAAGTCACCTCTCCCACAGGAACCTCTCCTTGCAACCTCTCCTCATGGACTGTACCGCACTGAGGTCGGCCAGGTCCCTTGGTCTCTGCAAGGAGGGATCTTTCTGGAACTCGGCCTGGAACTCAGCAGCTGGCACAGGGATGGGGACCTGCTCTCTCTCGTTGGCTGTGTCTGAGGCCACAGCCTCTCTGAGCTGTGTCCCTGGGCGTTCCCTCCCCACCAGGTTAGGGTCCTGCACCTCGGGCACAGTACCTTCCCCGTTGTCGGGGCGCAGTGCCCTTCGCTGACTCTGACTACAGGTCACGACCAGGGCACCCCGGGCATTGCTTAGCCAGACCTCCAGGTCCCTCCCATTAACACCTCCATGGGCAAATGTGGGTGTACCCCCACATCCGTGGGGCCCTCCTTGGCCCCCACTTCAGGTGTACCCTCGCTATGGGTACCTCAAATGGGGTCCTGCCCACACCCATCAGGGTCAGGTAGGTGTCGGGCACCATCTGATTTGAGGCCACCACCTCGGGCCGGCCAGCGTCACCTCTGCGCCCATGTCCCACTGATCTTCCTCCCATCTACCTCCAGGGAAACAAGGCACTCTCTCTGGAGGGGCAGCCCCGCTCCCACCCTATAAACCAAAAACTCTGAGTCTGCAGCATCCAACCCTCCAGAGGAGCTGACCTGGGAACCTCCTCCCTCTTTCACCAGTGGTACGCTGCCAGCCTCCCTTTCCTGGGAATGTTGCCCCTCATCCGACTGGGTCTTTACCCAGTCAACCCTCTGTGGGTTGGGTCTGCTCGGTCTGTCCCTGAGCTTGGGGCACTGGGCCCATATGTGGCCTCGTTGTCCACAGTGATAGCAGCCCATGTTTCGTGGGTCCCCTCGAGTGGGACGGATGGACCTGATGCTTGATGTTCCCCGTTGGTGGGGGTTCTCCATAGGCCCCCACTGGGAGGTTCCATGGTGACTCTTTCTCTGCGTTGAGGTAGGCCTGCTCCTTTGAGACTCCTCCGTGTTGTCCCCTGCTCGACTGTCCACAAATTGGTCGGCTAGCTGGCCTCCGTGCTGCGGGATCTCCGGCTTCTGGTCCATCAACCACAGCCTCAGGTCGGACGGGCACTGCTCGTACAGGTGCTCTAGTATGAATAGGTCAAGCAGGTCCTCTTTAGTTTGGGCCCCAGCTGTCCACTTGCGGGCATACCCCTGCGCCCAGTTGACAAGTTGTAGGTATGTGACCTCACGGGTTCTACGCTGACTCCGGAACCTTTCCCGGTACATCTCAGGAGTCAGCCCAAACTCCCGTAGCAGGGCCTGTTTGAACAGCTCGTAGTCCCCTGCCTCCGCCCCTTTCATTCGGCTCTACACCTCCACGGCTGGTGAGTCCAGTAAGCGGGTGAGAAATGTGATCCTGTCTGCAGGGTCAACCCTGTGCAGCTCGCAGGCATTCTCAAAGGCTGTCAGGAAGGTGTCTATGTCCTCCCACTCCTTACGCCGGGCCAGGAAGCACTTATCAAAGCTCTTTGTAGGCTTGGGTCCCTCCTCACTCGCCGCAGCCGGGGCCCCACTGCTTCTCAGTCAGACCAGCTCCAACTCATGCTTAAGCTGGATCTCTTTCTCCTCCTGCTCATGCTGGCGCTGGTTCTCCTCATGTTTATGCTGGTTCTCCCACTCCTTCAGTTCTTGCCTCCTTAACTCGAGCTCTTCTCGTCTCAGCTCCCTGTCATGTTCCATCCACAACCATTCCAGGGACGGCGAGCTCCACCGGGATGATCCCCTGCTGGCCGCCGGGGTCAGGGTGCCCTCGGTATTCACTGGGCTTCCCCCAACCTCTTTCCTTGGTATAGGTGGGCAGGGTCTTGGGGTGTCCTCGGCAGCAATCTGGCCTCTCCCAGCCATGTCAGGCCCCTAGGCCCACGCTGTGTCCGCTGGGCAGCTTCCCTCATGGACCGAGCTCCATTCACCCGAGTGATCCTTCTCCTCCAGCTGGGCAATTAGCTGTTCTTTGGTGGACCTCCCAATGCACAACCCCCTCTGCCTGCACAGTTCCACCAGGTCTTTCTTAAGGTTATTAGCACACATCTTCCTGCTGGCCACTCGCTGGCCTGTGCTCTCAGCTTCCACCAGTTCCAGGGAGACCCCTCATGCACCAGCCCTTTTTCCGGTCACCCCCTCTCTGCCAGGGTCGAGCTGCAAACTCCCCTGCCCCTGGGATAGCTCCTGCAATCCCCCTGGGGGACTCTGTTACTGCAAAGTCCTTCTCTCTGGTCACACACTCCCAGTGGTTAATCACCCCCTGACCCTGTCTCTCTCTGACTCTTCAGCCCACCTGGTCCTTGTCAGTCCCCCTTTGTTTTACTGCTCCCCAGTCACTTACTGCAGGAAGCGCCGTCCACTGGGTGTAGTAAATCCCGCCGCAGCCACCAGTTGTCACGGAGTGTGGGGGAGTCGGGGCCCTGCACCCTTTTCCTGCAATTCATCAGGACTCTCAGCCAGCCAGTAAAGCAGAAGGTTTGTTTAGACACCAGGAACACAGTCCAAGACAGGTCCTGCAGGCACAGACAACAGGATCCCCTCAGTTAGGTCCATCTTGGGGCCCCAGGAGCACCACAGCCCCATTTGGGGTGGGGGTCAGAGCCCTGTCTCTCCTTCCCTTCCTCCCCCAGCCAGCTCCAGCCTGCCAAACCCCCTCCAGCCTCTCCTCCTCTCTCAGTTGCTTTCCCCAGGCCAGGAGGTCACCTGATCCCTTTGTCTCCAACACTTTCAGCTGGCACCTTTGCAGAGGAGGGGCCCAGGCCATCAGTGGCTAGGAGACAGAGTGCCAGGCATTTTGGTGAACTGGCCCTTTGCTTTGCTAGATACTTATGAACTACCATGGGGACACTGAGGCACCAACACAGTATTCACAGGCCACAGTAAGAACAGTCCCAGTTTGTCACACCACCTGGCTGCAGGGAGACTGGGATGTGCTTGGCTAAGGGAGGCAAGGCCTGAGGCCCTGAGAGTTTCCTGTGCTGGGTTCAACTCTCAATAAACCCTCCTGTTTCATGCTGGCTGAGAGTCAATCCGGGCTAGAGAACCGGAGGCATCAAACTCCTCGGGGGTGAGGAGGCTGGGGGGTCCAGAGCGTGTGGACTCCCTAAGGGGGCCCACAGCAGAGACAGACGTGCTAAGGCTCAGAGAGGTGCGGCTCCAGCAGGTGCAATGGCCTGACCCAAAGTGAGAGTGGACCCCCGAGAAGGGCTGTCTCACTGAAAGGGGCACCCCCCACAAACCACACGGGGCCACGGGTGGGCACGATCTGTGAGTCCGTGACAGAGGGTACGTGAAGGCAGTGTGGAGCATGATAGGGGGGACGGGGGATGATCAGTTGCGAGGCGGGGTGGGACGCAGGGGCCAGTTGGATCTGGGGTTGTGGGATGTGGGGTGGTTGGACCTGAAGGGGCGGGATGTGGGTGCGGGGGCCTTTTGACCCTGGGTCAGGGCAAGTCACGGGGCAAGGGGGCAGGTCAGACCCGGGCAGGGGGCACGTCACAGGGCCGGGGGGGTGGGACGTGGGGCTGGGGGCACTTGGACACAGACGGGGTCGGGAGGGCGAGGTGGACCAGGGAGGGGCGGGACACGCAGGGGAGGGTGCGAGACACAAGAGTTTGCAGGATGGTGCCGGGGGGCAGGAGTCTGAGAGGCGCTGTCTGTGAGGTCTCTGCGGGGGGAGGGGATGAGCCAGGGGGTCTGAAAGGAGCTGGCTGGGGGGTCCTTGCAGGGGGGGCTGAGCGGGGGACTCTGAGAGGTGCTGGCTGCGGGGTCTCTGCAGGGGGAAGGAATGAGCGGGGGGGTCTGAGAGGTGCTGGCTGGGGGTCTTTGCAAGGGGCGGTGATCAGCGGGGGGGGTCTTAGGTCGGGTGTGCTTGATGGCACTGACAGGACGCATGTGGGAAGGATTATGCAGCCCGAACCCTTTTGCCACCCCAATACCCCTGGGGTTCAAACTGGGATTGCGTTTTTCCCAGCACTCCAGGTTGCGATTTGCGCTTTCTTGGTTAAGAGACCCCATCTTGGCTTTTGGCCAGCTTTGGGTTTGGGCAGCCGCTTCTCACCTATTGGCCCAGATTCAACACCTCTGCCATCTCCACCTTATACTTTTCAGCTTTTACCGTCAGTCCTGCCTCCTTGAGGCAGCCCAGCCCCCTCTTCACCTGGGACACCTGTTCCTCCCAGGTCTGGCTAAAGACACACATGTCCTTGTATGCCAGGGCCATGTTCTCCATTCCCCTCAGCTTGTCTAGAATCTCCCCAGGCCTAGGGATGGGGTAGGCATTGGACACTGTGATGGCTTTAAGCTTTCGATAGTCCCCACTAAACCAGATCATCCTGTCTCCCTTGGGGATCAACCCCACGGGTGAGGCCCATGGGCTGTTGAATGGCTGGATGCCATCTAAAGCCAGCAGGTCCTTGACCTCTCTCTCCAGGTTCTGGGCTGCTCTCCCAGTGACTCTGAACAGGGAACACCTGAGGGGGAGATTGGGTCCCACCTCAGGGAAGAGATCCCCCAGGGGTCTTCCCCCTTCTCCTCCCAATCCTCCCCTTCCAGGTTCAGGGGTCCCCTCACTCTCCTCCCATCCAGCAGCTCGAAAGGGAAGAACCCTGTGGATTCCTGGGGCATCACCAGCTGCCTCCCAATTCCCCTCAGTTCTACTTCCCGTTGGGGACCCCATTCCCGGTACAGGAATCCCTTCTCCCGCAGGACTCTGTCCCTGCAGCCTTCCCCAAGGGGGTTTGCAGAGCTGTGGCCAGCAAGTTCCCTCAGCTTCTCCAAGGAGAGATCCCTCTGCAGATCACCCCAATGGTTGGGAGGGGCCTGGGGAGTTGCGGTAAGAGCGGGGGTGGGGCGCTGGCTTCCCTCCCCAGCTCTTGTAGGGGCCTGGGGAGTGGCGGTTGAAGTAGGGCAGGGCTCTGGCTTCCCTTATCAGTGCTGGGAGGGGCCTGGGGAGTGGTGGCTCCAGTGGGGGCGGGGCGCAGTTTTCCCTCCGCAGCTCTGCGAGGGGACTGGGGAGCGGCCGTTCCGGCTGGGTCGGGGCGCTGGGTTCCCTCCCGAGCCCTGCGAGGAGACGGGAGAGCGGCCGTTCCTGCTGAGGCAGGGTGCTTCTTTCCCTTCCCAGATCTGTGAGGGAACTGGGGAGAGACCATTGCAGCAGGGGCGGGGCACTGGTTTCCCTCCACAGCTCTGTGAGGGCACTGGGTAGTGGCCGTTTCTACGGGGCGGGGTGCTGCCTTCCCTCCTCAGCTCTGCCAGGGAACTGGGGAGCGGCCGTTCCTTTGGGGTTGGGGTGCTGTCACCCCTTCCCAGCTCTGAGAGGGGATTGGGGAGCAGCTGTTCCTGCGAGGGTGGTGCACTGGATTCTCCTCCCAGCTCTGTGAGGGGACTGGGACGTGGTCTTTCCTGCGGGGACGGGACGCTGGGTTCCCTTCCCAGCTCTGCCATGGGACTGGGGAGCAGCTGTTAAAGCGGGTGCAGGGCACAGCCATCCCTCACCAACTCTGCGAAGGGACTGGGAAGCGGCCGTTCTTGTGGCGGTGAGGCGTTGGGTTCCCTCCCCAGTTCCGCCAGGAGACTGGAAAGCGGCCCTTCCAGCGGGGGCGAGGCACTGCCTTCCCTCCCCAGATCTGCCAAGGGACTGGGGAGCGTCCGTTCCTGCAGGGGTGAGGCGCTCTGTTCCCTCCTTAGTGCTGCGAGAGGACTGGGGAGCAGCCTTTCCTGCGGGGGCGGGGCGCTGGGTTCCCTCCCCATGTCTGCAAGGGGACTAGGGAGTGGCCCGTTCCTGCGGTGCAGGGCGCTGGGTTCCCTTCCCACCTCTGTAAGGGAACTGGGCAGCTGTCATTCCTGCGGGGGTGGGGCGCTTTATTCCTTCCCCAGCTCTGCGATGGGACTGGGGAACGGCCGTTGCTGCTGGGGTGGGGATCTTGGTTCCCTTCTGAGCTCTGCCAGGGGACTGGGGAGGGAACCCAGTGCCCTGATCCCGCACTAAAGGCCGCTATCCAGTCCCCTCGCAGAGCCGGGGAGGGAAGACGGCGTCCCGCCCCCGCAGGAACGTACGCTGCCCACTATCCCCGCAGAGCCAGGGAGGGAAGGCAGCGCCCTGCCCCCGCAGGACCGGACACTGCCTAGTCCCATCACAGAGCTGGAAAGGGAGCCCAGCGCCCCGTCCCCACAGGAATAGTTGCTCCCCAGTCTCCTTGCAGAGCCGGGGAGGGAAAGCACTGCCCCGCTCCCGCAGTAACGGCTGCTCCCCACTCCACTCGCAGACCTGGGGAGGGAAACCAGCACCCCGCCCTCGTGGAACGGCCGCTCTCCAGTCCCCTCGCAGAGCCGGGGAGGGAAGGCAGCTCCCCGCCCTCGCAGAAACATCCAAACCCCAGTCCCCTCGCAGAGCTGAAGAGCGGAGGCAGCGCCCCACCCCTGCAGGAATGGCCGCTCCCCAGTCACCTGGCAGAGCTGGGGAGGGGAGGCAGCGCCACACCCCCAAGGGAATGGCCGCTCCCTAGTCCCCTCGCAGAGCCAGGGAGGGTACCCAGCATCCCTCTCCCTCAGGAACGGCCACTACCCAGTACTCTCATGGAACTTTGAAGGGAAGTCAGCGCCCCGCCCCCTCGAAACAGCCGCTCCCCAGTCCCCTCGCAGAGCTCGGACAAGAACCCAGGGCCCCGCCCCCGCTGGAACTGCGGTTCCCCAGTCCCCTTGCAGAGCCAGGGAGGGAAGGCAGTGCCCCGCTCCTGCAGTAACGGCGGCTCCCCAGTCCCCTCGCAGACCTGGGGAGGGACACCAGCACCCGGCTCTCGTGGAACGAACGCTCCCCAGTCCCCTCGCAGAGCTGGAGAGGGACACCAGCACCCCGCCCTCGTGGAACGAACGCTCCCCAGTCCCCTCGCAGAGCTGGAGAGGGACACCAGCACCCGGCTCTCGTGGAACGAACGCTCCCCAGTCCCCTTGCAGAGCCGGGGAGGGAAGGCAGTGCTTCGCCCCCGCAGAAACATCCGCACCCCAGTCCCCGCACAGAGCTGGAGGGGAGGCAGCGCCACACCCTCAAGGGAATGGCCACTCCCTAGTCTCCTCGCAGAGCCAGGGAGGGTACCCAACATCCCTCTCCCTCAGGAACGGCCGCTACCCAGTCCCCTGGCAGAAGTTTGAAGGGGAGGCAGCACCCCGCCCCCGCAAGAATGGCCGCTCCTCAGTCCTTTTGCAGAACCCAGGAGGGAAGGCAACGCGCCGCCCCAGCAGGAACGGCCGCTCCCCAGGCCCCTCGCCGAGCTGGGGAGGGAAAGCAGCACCTCGCTCCCGCTGGAACGGCCGCTCCCCAACCCCTGGCAGAGCTGGAGAGGGACCCGAGCGCCCCGCCCATGCAGGAACGGCCACTCCCCAGTCCATTCACACAGCTGGGAAGGGAAGTCAGCGCCCCACCTCCCCTGAAACGGCCGCTCCCCAGTCTCCTCACAGAGCCTGGGAGGGAAGGCAGCACCGCGCCACCCCAGGAATGGCCGCTCCCCAGTCCCTTCACAGAGCCTGGGAGGGAAGGAAGAGCCCTGCCCCCGCTGGAACGGTCGCTCCCCAGTTCCCTCACAGAGCTGGGGTGGGGAGGCAGCGCCCCACCCCCACAGGATCATCCGCTCCCCAGTCCCCTCACAGAGCTGGGAAGGGAACCCAATGCCCCATCCCTGCAGGAACGACCGCTGCCCAGTCCCCTCGCAGAGCTGGGGAGGGAAGGCAGCGCCCCGCCCCCACAGGAACGAACGCTCCCCAGTCCCCTCGCAGAGCTGGGGAGGGGAGGCAGCACCCTGCCCCCGCTTGAACGTCTGCTCCTGTCAAAGTTAGACTCAGGACTCACAGGGTATGGCTACACTTGAAATTTCAAAGCGCTGCCGCATCAGCGCTTTGAAGTGTGAGAGTGGTCGGAGCGCCAGCGCTGAGAGAGAGCTCTCCCAGCACTGCACGTAAACCACATCCTCTACAGGTGTAGCTTGCAGCATTGGTAGCCGCGCTCTCAGCGCTGCGGCATTGATTACACTGAGGCTTTACAGCGCTGTATCTTGCAGCGCTCAGACGGGTGTTTTTTCATACCCCTGAGCACGAAGTTGCAGCGCTGTAAAGTTCCAGTGTAGCCAAGGCCACAGTTTGTCAGACCACTCTGTTTTATTAGCACAGCTCTCTGCTAATAACATCCAAATAATGTGAGCACCATGCAAGACACAAGCTATCTTATTTATACAGATAAAAGAGTGGGAATTAGACAAAGGGACAAAGAAAGCAAAACAGTAAAATTCACCTGAGGCACAGCATGCATATCCTATTTCCTTACTAACTCTTATCGATCTAAGGCTAATACTTCACCAATTGCCCTTAAACGGTGCAATTGTTCTATGTTACTGTCTGTATTCCTGACACCTGGATTGCAGCATTCCAACAATTTTGCTTAAAGGTACAGACAGCATTTCTTTAATCCTTTCTATTTTCACAATATAATTGATTCTACTTTCACAATCCGTCCTTTGGGTCAAGCGCATGCCATGACCAACAATTACTGGGTTCCACAAATTCACTGTTCCTTATCTCTTTGTTCATCACCAATATTCAAAATCATCATATTAGCACTCTGTTTTGGGGCAGTCACCTGGGTGACACAATTCTGGATACAACAGGAGATTAACTGAAAGCATACAAAAATCACTAAGATTCCAAACAGGATAGTTAGGGCTCCCTGAAACAACCAGTTTCCTATGCCAGAGAAATTGAACAGGTTACTTAGCCACTTCCATAAAGAACTCAGCTCTACTTGGGGAAGATATGTGATTTGTTCTAAGTGTCTAGCGCCATCTATTACCTCATTGCTAGCGTCAGGTACAAACAGACAACATTGTTTTCCAATGAGAGCACAGGTCCCTCCTTTGGCCGCCAGCACTATGTCTAATGCCTGACGGTTTTGGAGTGCCACCTGTCAGATCGCCCCTCTTTCTTTGGCCAGGGCTCTTAAACTTTCTCCAGTTTTATTTGCCATTATTTTAACTACTGGTTGTAACCTCAGGAGCCTTTTTGCATGGTGTATTACTCCCCCAAGTGAGATAAAGGAACTGCCAATAGCCTCTTCCCAGGTGTCATTACTGTTCCATATTGTGTTAAACGGACGAGGTCCTCCAGTGAGGTCTGGGGAATTGAGTGGAATAGCCTGGACAGGAACACCAGCTTAAGAGTGGGCTGGGATGTTGCTGCAGACCCAGCATTTAGAAATAATAAGAGTCTGAGCTATCCAAACTTGCTGCTGGATAAAAGAATTGCCATTGTTGTGGACTCCCCAGACCTTAAGACATCAGCAGTTGAGGAACAGGCACCACCAGAGGCACATGTTGGAGGCAGGGCCCTTCTGGTTCTGACAACCTCAACTGAGGAAACCGCAGTCACAGTTTTATGTTCACCAGGCAGCAGGCGCTAGGCTCACTACTGCTTCTTCTTGGGCCTTGCTTTAGGTTGTTGTCTGCTTCAGGCAACCCTTATGAGAACGTAGATTGTAAGGTATTGCAGGCTGTTCCTCTACGTCTTCTTCTGGAGTCACAATTGACTCTGCGTGGTCCTGAAGTGATGATTGATTCACTGGGGGTGGTGCATTTTTACACGGCGAAGCATGTATCCACTCTGAGATGCCAGACAGTTTAACAGCCGTTGGGGTAGTAAGCAGTGCCTGGTGATTCTTTGATGTTCTTTAAGTCTCTTTACTACTTCTTCCTTGACTTTGGCTATAACAATGGCCTTCACACCTTTATCTTTTCCTGATGCATTCATTCCTCATTCACACAAATAGATTGAGAATACAAACAGTAGTATTTTATATCGAGCAAAAAAGCATTGCAAATTAATCCTTGCTAAGTTTTACAATTAATAACCAAGACAATTTACGTTGAGACCCAGGCCTTCAATGTTTCTCTAATTTACTTAACATAGACACAATAGAGAATCCTGTCTCTTACTACCTAAATCGTAAAACAAAGAGTTAGAGAGGGCCCAATTTGTAATGCATATGAGAAAACAGAATCTTATAGTCCCAGGGGGTCATTTCTTTCTGCTATTTAAAAAAGGTGGCTAGCAGGATGAAATCAAATTATACTTTAATTCTTATGGGACATTATAAAATCCTGCTCCTACATATCCCCCTTTTGATACTAAGATTATTAATCGCCAGTGTCACTTCTTATTTAGTCCACGTAATAGAAAATACTGAGAGGTGATTTGGGCCTGTGGCTTTAGCTTTGCATACATTTGTTTTATCCACTAGCACATTTTAAACATTTCAATTAAACACATACAATTTAAAACCAAAAACACAATTAGGGGTAGTAACATTAGTATGCCAGTAGTTGTGGGAGACCATCCAGAAAATATGTTATACCAATGGTAGGCTGTTATGTTTTTCTGCAGTGGCAATTCTTAACAAGTCCCCATTTGTGTGTATAATATGAATGGTCCAATTTTCCACATTTTTTTTCTAGGAACTATGTTACCTTTTTACCTTTTAACAGATGATTGGTAACTGTTTGTCATTCAATGCCAAGATTGATAGAGAACTGAGCTAAATCAGTGCTTACAGTAAGCTGAGACTCTTTTGTTGTTATTGTGATAAATAGTAAATGTGATTATTGGTAAACACAGTACTTACATTACATTTACATTTGTCTTCTGGTGGGTTGCTAACACTTTTTAAACACTTTCCCCCAAGAATTAACACATACACATAGCCCATTACAGTACTTTGGATTATCTGAAAGACAAAAATAACATTTTTCTACCCCTTTTGGGATGGCATTGATTATTACTTAAAAGATTCCTTTCTTTTACAAATACCCTTGCTGATTGCAGGCAAAACAGAGGAATTACCCCTATATTTTCTTGTGTTTTTTGTTCTATAGGCAGGCCAGGTTTTAATGGGTTCTACTTTTTAAGGGTTATGCGGAAATTATTCCACTGTTTAGTTATTAAATTCATGAGGTGGTGTACCTCAAGTTTTTCCTTTTATACAGCAGATCAAGTTTGTAATGTTTTTCCTGCTGTGTTAAGCTTTAAGTTTATTCACAGCTAATAGCTGAGAAGCATCATTACCACATTACTTTAAAGGATTTTTCCAAAAATCATACACACTACAAGTTGTTACAGGGGTACTTACTAACATTAAAGTTATTTTAATGTTTAAGATTAACAGTAA
>NW_026114611.1:2285069-2319117 GCF_025201925.1 Gopherus flavomarginatus
GGCCACTGAGTTTTGGGATCCCCCTGAGTTAGCCTAGACCATTTTTCCAGAAATTTACGGGAGTCTGGACCCTTTTTACAGGAGTTCAGACCCATCCTAAATACATAAAATGAGCCGGCGTTCATTTAGGGAACAGTCCCGACTTAGACGTCTGGTTACCAATACAGGAGGACTTCACACACCAATCACACAAGAAGGAAATTCGGGTTCATCAGAGCGATGCCCAGTGCAACACACAAAAGGAGCCCACAGGCTACTGCCTCAGTTGCCCTTGCTTTCACACCAGGGGTTTCACCCAAAGTGCAGTGCAGCTGCGATTGTGCAGATTCCACTCACTCAGACCGTGGGGACAGGAACCCCGTGGTCGGTCTATCCCCAGACGGAGACAGCACCCAGACTCAAACACTCCACAAGAGGACGGATAGACATAGAGACAGGACAGTCCTCAGTCCAGACAAAACATAGAAATAATTACCTGACCAGATTCCTGATGTCAGATCCCGGGATCCCTACCAGAACAGAGTGGGAACCAATAGGTTCGATGGCGTAGACCTCACTGTGGCTGTGCGCCTTTCCGCTCTAGTGGAGGACCGCTTGGGCCAAATGCCCAGGTGCTGCCTGCCATGGTCATCCTACAAAAACGGTCAGGAATCACACAGCCCCAGTGAAGACGGTTGCCATCTTGGTGGAACCTCCAAATTGTCAAAGTTAGACTCAGGACTCACAATTTGTCAGACTAATCTGTTTTATTCGCGCAGCGCTCCGCCAATAACACCCAGATAATGTGAGTGGCCATGCAAGACCCAAACAGTCTTATTTATACAGATAAAAGAGCGGGAATTAGACAAAGGGACAAAGAAAGCAAAACAGTAAAATTCACCTGGGGCACAGCATGCATATCCTACTTCCTTACTAACTCTTATCGATCTAAGGCTAATACTTCACCAATTGCCCTTAAACAGTCCAATTGTTCTATGTTACTGTCTGTATTCCTGACACCTGGATTGCAGCATTCCAACAGTTTTGCTTAAAGGTACAGACAGCATTTCTTTAATCCTTTCTATTTTCACAATGTAATTCATTCTACTTTCACACAATCAAATGAGGGAGTCCCATCTTCTGTGTGATCTGCAACTGTCTAGGCCAGAGTAGGGTGGAGCTAAGGAGAGAGCGGGATCCCACGAAGAGTCAGGGAGCAGAGCTGCACAGGTGTAGTGCCAGAAACTGCTACATGTAGGAATTTGCAACCTGTAGCACTTACTGATACCTGAGGGACGTTTTGGAGCATGAGCTTTCGTGGGTGAATGCATCTGACGAAGTGGGTATTCACCCACGAAAGCTCATGCTACAAAACGTCTGTTAGTCTATAAGGTGCCACAGGACTCTTTGCTGCTTTTACAGATCCAGACTAACACGGCTACCTCTCTGATACTTGATACCTGAGGTTGTTCTTATTTGCTGACTTGTCCTAATTTGCTAAAACTTGACAGTGGTTTCTCTAGCAAAGACCAGTCCCTGTCCCCTTGGTCCAGACATTCGCATTCACATCAGGCTTCATGTTGAGAATCATTTCCCATTCCTGCTCTGTGGGAGGGGAGACTTTTAAACGCGCTCTCTGTGCAACTGCACATGGCTAAGCAAAGAGAACAAACCCCAAATCTCCCCCAGTGCTTTGGGAGCCAGGTTTGCTGTGGGAAATTTTCAAGCCTGGGCATTGTGATGATTGACCACTTCATCATGATTATTTATTCTGTGGGATTGAAGCCTTATTATACTCATGGCTGAGTGGTTAAGGTGTTAGAATTGATAAATCCAATAGTATTCCCCTCTGTAGGTTTGAATCCTGCTCACAACCTCACCCAGGCAATACCTTTATACAAACTGATGTGCTCAATTCTCTCCCCACTCCATGTAAATCCTGTTCTGCTCCTTTCATAGAGATGCCTGGGACACCACCTCACACTGTGTCCCTGAGGTGTCAGGCAAACTCTCAGCAGCTGAAGTCTCTGCCACTCACCTGGCGCCCCATAGATCAGCCATAGCCCTGGTTCTGCTCCTCTCTTTAGAGCATGAAAGGAGCCGAGTTAGTGAATGCATGGGTGCTATGAGGCTGCAAAACCAACAGGGGGAAAAAAAAAGTTGCTCAGCACCCACTGGCAGCCAGCTCTGCCCCTGCTTCGGGCCTTGTGGACAAGCTCCTGCCAGGACCGGCGCTAGGGTTTTGAGTGCCCTAGGCGGACAGCAATTTCGCCACCACGTGCACTGGTCCAGCGGCTCTGGTGGAGCTGCCGCAGTGGTGCCTGCGGAGGGTCCGGTGCTCTGCGGCTCCGGGGGAGCTGCCGCAGTGCTGTCTTCGGGAGGTCCACCGGAGCCGCGCGAGCAGCCGACTGTCCGCAGGCACGACTCCGGCAGCTCAACAGGAGCTGCCTGCCACCCCCATCCAGACACCCTGGGCTGCCGGCTGCCACAGCGGTGCCCTGACCCAGGGGACACCCTGGACTGCCAGCTGCCGAGGCAGCACCCTGACCTAGGGGACACCCTGGACTGCCGGCTGCCACGGAGGCGCCCTGACCCAGGGGACACCCTGGACTGCCCACTGATGCCAGCAGCTCAGATTCCCTCTCTGTCCCAGCAGCAGCGGCTGCTCAACCATTTAAAAAAAATTTGAGGGAGCTTTTTGGCGCCATCAAATCTCGGTGCCCTAGGCAATCGCCTAGACCACCTAAATGGTTGCACCGGCCCTGGCTCCTGCTCTTCCCCTTCAGCACCTCCCCCTATAGTGATCAGCTGTTCAGTGGGGAGGAGGGAGAAGAATGGAGCAGGAAGATGCAGGGCAGGAAGGGGTGTGACTTGGGAGAAGGGGTGGAGTGGGGAAGGGCAGAAAGGGGGGGATTTGTCCCCGGTCCTGCACCCCTCTAGGGCCAGCCCTGAAGGGAAGCACTGACTATTACAGTGGCAATAAAACTGGCCAGCATTGCGGGGGAGACTGAAGATCACTCTCATCAGGTCTCTTCTCTCCCCAAGGTGAGCCAGACACTGCTCTCTCCTGGTTCTCACTCTAGCAGCTGGACACTAAGGAGCCATTTCCCCACAGGAAGTGCATTGAGTGCCCCTGTGGTGCTGGGGGGGCTGGTGCTGCTGCTGGCTCTGGGGCTGGCAGGGGGGTTGATGTCTGCACAGACTCTCAGCTGCCAGGCTGGAGGGGGCACTTGAGACCTTACCAGACTGGCTCAGTGAAGACGGGGGGTTGACAGACCAATACAGACTTTCTCCAGAGCCCAGAGCAGCATTCACCCACGCAGCCAGGCAATGGGCATTTCCCACAGCGTGGAGGAAAGGGGGAGGTGTCAGCTGCTGTTCCAGCTCCTCGAGGACAGGCCCTGTCAGCCAACAGACACTTCTTACTCACCACAGCTAAGGTCGTCTGGTTCCTCTCATGGGAGAAGTATGGAGCAGCCATTTGTTTTCCTGTTTGTGCTCCTCTGTGATGTGAAAATCGGGGAGGGGAGGTAGAAGCCCCACTTCCCTTCCTAAATGATGTCCAGTGGGGGAAGCCAGGACAACAAGGTGGGGCAGCAAGTGGTGGCCAGACTCTTACTGTCAGGGTCTAGTCTAGCTCATGGTCCAGCTCAACTTCCTCCCCGCATCACTGGCCCCCAGTCCCCTTCTGCCACCAGGTCAACCCGGGAACTAAGGCAGGAATGGTGTGAGGAAGCAAGTCAAGCTGAGCATGGCAAGCAAAAGTGAGTCTTGTCTTCGTGGGCCACTCACAATGACGTCCTTTTTGTGTGCCATGGCCATGGCCGATAAAAACATCCCAGACAGAGAAGCAGCAGGCCAAAAAAAAGCAGTATGCAGGTACCAAAGTAGCTCAGTTGGGCAAGCATTAGTGTGAAAATCTAAAGGTCCCTGGTTCAATCCCTGGCTTTAACAGCCCTTTTATCTTTCTTTGTGTGGAGGTGGCTTGTTTTCTGGGAGCGCAGCAGCACCTTTACCTGAGGTGAATCCCTGATTTTGAGATCCCCAACAAGACAATGGAGCATGGACTTCTGCCCCTGTTGGCCCACCTGACCTTTTAAAATCAGAGATGGGAGCTGTATTTCCCATGCGACTTATTGGTTGACCCAATATGGTGGGAAGAGAGTGAGGCAGGGTGGCCCTCGGAGATGGTGCCAGAGGGGGCAGGGACTGGGGACAAAAGCCCCTCTCCACAGCTGAGTGGGGGCAGTACTGGGGAAGGGGCATCTGTAAAAGTGTCCACGTGGAACGTGGCAGGGATTGGAGGGCCCAGGAGGAGATTGTAGGATGTTCAGTGACTTGGAGAAGCTGGACTTGGACATGGTGTGCATTCAGGAAATGCACATTAACAGCTTTAGGGTGGCTTGATGGGCAGAGGGTGATTGGAGGAAGGGCCTGTCTTTCTGGTCCTCCTGGCCAGGGAAGAATGATGAGGTTGGAGTCTTGTTCTTCACATTTGCAGTGCTCCATGGCACTTGTTACTGCTAGATTAGTGTTTATGGTCCCCAGTTAGGGTGTGAAAGGAATTGGCTCCCATCCTCTGGACTACACAGTGTTTGGTGTAGGGGGTGGATTTTAATTGTGTCAGATGGCCTGAGAACCGCTGGTCCCATTTTCCCAACTGTCAGAGGAAACTCTTCTATGATGACCACTCCCTGATGCAGGTTTGTAGTGAGGTCGGTTTAGAGGACGTGTCTCTCCATAGTAGAACCAGTGGAGGGCAGGAGGTAGCCTCCAATTCCTCTGATCTGAGCTCGCACCAGACACAGATGCGGTGCACCTTTCTGCAGGGATAGGCCAGGAGTCACACTGATTTACGTGAAAGAGAGCACGTCGACAGCCCAGTTGCCACCCTCTTCCTCTTGCCCAGGTTTAATAGTCATGGATAGGCAGGAGGGAGGAAGAGCCCCAGGCTGGATCCCAGTACACCTCTCCTCCTCTGGGCATCTGGAGCAGAGGCAGCTGGTGCTGACAGCTCCAAGGGAAGGCTTAAAAGCCACAGAGCGATTGAGGGTGGGGCAAGAGGAGGGGAAGATTTCCCCCAAGAGGCTCTTTCCCAGCTGCTGAGAAGCGCAGAAGTACCCGGTGTTTGCTCTTGCGGTGAAAGGGGTTAATACATTTAGGCGGCCTGGCTAGCTCAGCTGGCAGCACCTCTGGCTCTTACTCTGAAGGCTGAAGTTACAATTTCCTGTCTGGGTGCTTGGGGCTCCTCTTCAACAATACAACACACAATCTGCCTAAGCCCCCACCCAGTAACCTGGCTAAACTAGCCCTGGCCACTGGGTGCCTCTAAGAGAAGATATTTTCCCCACTCACAACCACTGAGTGTAGAAAAGAAACTTTAAGAAAAAGGAGGAAACTCACCTTGTAATAAAACCACAATCAGGATTCATAACACAACACTATGAGCAAAACACCCACCCACAGTGCGCTGGGCAGTGGCCTTTGCCTCGGGCTCTTAAATCCAGACACCAAAAGCTCTGTGGATGTGCCCCTCCCTTCACTGCACCTCACCCACAGCTGCTGTCCTGGGTCAGTGAAAACCCACAGTTCACCTCTCACGTCCCGGGGGGAAAGCCCCTTTCTTCCTCCACCCTCCGCTGTCTGGCCACATTGTCGGTCACTTGCCCTTACCCTCTGTCACCGTTCTGCTGGCCTCTCTCTGCTCTGGGACATATTGTGGTCCCACGAGAAGTGGAACAGGCTCCCTAAAAGTAGTGACCACCAGAGCCTGAACAATAGCCCCATCCCGTCCACTCGAGGCCATGCCCCTGCACCAAGCCCTTCTCCCCAACGCCCTGCTCCCATGCTGCCTCTTCCCCCCAAGACCCTACCTCCCGCTTACTGCTATCCGCCCCCTTCTGCCTCTCTCCCCCTTACGGTCATTACAAAGTGGCATGGCAGAGCCTTCCCATTTTTAAAAGTCCTGGGGTGTTGTTCCCCCCTGTTCAAGCACTCGTGGGGCCCTGCACTTCACACAGCTCTCCCTGATTTCAGCTGTTAGTGAGGGAGCCTCACTGCTAGTGCAGACTCGGCAGTTTCTTGCATGAGAGACACTGTCCCAAAGCAGGACTAATGCTTAGAGCTGGTGATCAGTGATTTCAGATCTGTTGGTCTGCAGCAAGACTCTACAGTGAGTCTTAATCAGCTCTGTTATTACACAGGGACGAACAAAAGGGTCAAATGGTGCCTGGAAGCCTTAAAAAGAATCCACCCCACCAAGTACAATGCTTGTCGCTACCGGCTCTCAACCCCACTGAGAATGTTTTGGGGTCACTCCTTGCCTTTATCAACCTAGGGAGAATAGCAACTTACAGGTGCTCCAGTGGCACAACTGGTTAGCGCACAGTATTTATAGGGCAGTTCTGAGAGGAGCTATGCTGAGGTTGTGAGTTCAAACCTCACCTGGAGCACTGGTTTTCATTAACCAAATGGCATCACCCCCTCATTTGGCCCTGTGGAATGTACAATTCCAGCCCAGGGGACACTGAGGCAGGGACGAAGTTAAAAATGCCCCCTTCACTTATTAGCTCCTCTCCAGAGTGCAGGTCAGAATCTACAATCCTTTCTCCCCCACCAGCCCCTGTGCCAGGATCCCTCCAGCAGAGCCTGGAGTCCTGCCCATGGCGTCTGTACTACTGACAAACACTAAGTGACAGGGACAAAACACTCAAATCCTGCCTGGTGCAGGGAGCCAGGTTTGCGCTTCAAATTCTGTTGTTCATACATTTCCAGGCCAGGGAATATCCCACAACAGCATTTAATGGGAAGCTGCCTGCAGAACAGTTACACTGCACAGAGCTGCTATGGAGGAAGGGTGGGAATTGGTAACATTTTGAGGATTGTTTGGGAAATGAGCCTTTTTTTTTTGTGAGGTTAATAACTATCTCCTCAACTTTATTTACTCAACTTAAAAATGGGTGTCACTTGATTTTTGCATCTCCCTGTGAAAATACAACTGGCACGTGTGGCTTTCTACAGGGGGTCATGATGTTAAAGTTGGGGAATTCAGTCTCTGTACTTCTGGGGGAGTGTTGCTTTTTTAAACTGCCTCTCTGCCAGGCACACCGGGCTGTTAGCTGCACCCACTGTCCTTGCCAGGGGCCCTTGCTGAACCCTGGGCAGCTGCACTGCCGTGCTGGGGTTACTCTGCAGGGGGAGAAGCTGCTGGGGAGCAATGTAGAGCAGGTGCAGGAAGGAGACGGGGTCACTATTCACATTCTGAACTGCACAATTTTCCAAATTTGGGAATAGATTCATAGATTCATCCTCCAGCAAGTGACCCCGTGCCCCATGCTACAGAGGAAGGCGAATGTCTGAGAACAATTCTAAGGGGAAGGTGAATGCAGAGCTATGACACTGGAGATGCCCAGACCTCCAATGGGGGCAGCGTGGCAATTAATAATGGGAAGATCATTTGCAAAATTAGTCATCACTGACAAGATTTGTCTCTGTTCCTATTTCACGCTGTGGTGTTAGAGGAATCAGTACAGAGTTTTACTATATTAATTAAACACTTAATTTTATGTAACCAAGCCAAAAACTTAGTGTCGCTTATTTTTTCTCTGTCCTAGCAAGAATGAATTGAATTTTGTGACTTTCTGGAAAGTGCAGCGAGATTAAATGTGGGGAATTCAGTCTCTGTGTTTGTGAGCTGATGTTCTCCTCTCACAGGTCAGTGCCTGCCTTGAAATACCAAGACGAATCTAAGGGCTGGTGTACCCTGGGCACTTCACTGGCAGAGCGACATCTCTCAGGGTGTGATCTCCCTCGCAACCCATAGAGTTAAGGTGACTTAAGCCCTGGTTAGATAGTGCTAAAGAAAAGAAAGAACTGTTCTGTCAACTCAGCTATTACAGGGATGGGAAAACCCCTCCAGTCACTGTCTGCCCCAGAGAGCTATAGCAGTGCCACAGCAGTGTTTTAAGTGTAGATAGAGTGAAACTAGATCTGACGCCAGTTCACACTGTGGATGCTCAGGCACTAAGAGTGCAATAATAACAACACCACAGTTGTCAGGATTTGAACCTGTGCCAGGAAACCACAATGGATTTGTGGTCTATCACCTTAACCACTTGGCCACAGCTACTTGACATCCATTTGTTTCACTCCATGATGATTCAGTTCTCACTGAATTGTCATTCCCATTGTTTGCTCAGACCAGCTTCCCCAGCACACTCATGGCTGCGCATCAGTGTACGTGTGTCCTTGGCTGAACAGCGAGAATTCCTGCCCATTTCCCTTCCGGCTGGAGCAGGATGAGAGTGTGTTTGTGTGAACGACATTGCTGTAGAGTGTTGTTCATTCCCCACTCTGACAATTCAGACAGTCTCTTTCCTAGTCAAATCTCCAGCACATCGTTCCAATAGCAGGGGCAGGATTTCTCTGGGGCACTGAAATATTTCCAGGGGCTGGTGCATGAACTCAGCCTTGCATTTCACCCTCGATGTTTCATGGATGAACAACAGCAGCAGGAAGAAAGAGCCGAGCCAATATCTCACTGGCAGGGATGCAGGTGCCACGACCCCTCTGCCTGCCCATCGCCATCGCAGGAGAGAAGGGTTCACTGGAATCGAATACCCTGGCTCAGACCAGAGACATAGGGAGGTTTTGCTGTTCATGGATTTGTGCAAAGGAAATTGTGTCTCTGTGTGAAATTGAGGTGGGAAATGAAATGTCCACATGGTGGCCCAATGCTCTAGGGAATGTGGGTGCAGGATTCGGGCTGAGAAATGATTTAACGGGGTTTGTTTCAATTATTTGCCCTGATTAAAAACCATGGCTAAAAGGCAGCTACTGTTGTTAGTACTTGTACCTGTGTAGGGACACCCCAGAGGCTGTTAAGTCCATTGCCTTCACCAAGAGCAGCTGATTTTTTATCAAGGTACAAATTTCTTGTGAAGGCCTAGAACACAGAGAAAACAGTACACTGATGATAAGAAGAAGTACACAAAAAGATTTTGCAGCCACCATGGGCGTAACTATGATGTGTCATGTTTCACTTTTTATATCTGGCGCCACCTCCTTTCCCTTTCGCCTTGTAGTTGACCAAGGGCAAAGCTGAACATCTCCTCAGATACCAGGGAGTGTTTATGTCCATCCCTGAGAGCTACACAAGGGCTTGATGTTGCTGCTTTCAGTTCTCTGGTTCTGCCGGGATAAGGAACAATTCAGGCTGACACTGAACAGAAGGAGGAAGATCATTTTTTGACAGGGAGAGGGACGCCTCCTCTTAAAGGTGTTTGTCTGGCTGACAGTCCTGGCTCTCAGGTCTTGCCCATGGGGCTTCAGCAGTTTTGGGACCAGTTCACTCCCTTGGCCCCACCTGCTGCTCCCAGGCACTCCCCTCCAGGGGCCCTGGCAGTGCAGTATCTGCCTGCTCGCTCCAGTGGCTGCTGGCCCCTCCCCATGGCAAGGCGGGGCAGAGCTGTGCCTCTACGCTCTGCCCCCACTCCAAGCCCCTGCAGCCAATGGGACACTGTGGGGTGATTCTTGGGGGCAGCAGCATGCGGAGGCCCCCCAGCCTGCCCTACCTTGGACCCCCAGGTAAGCGCTGCGCCACTGACTCCCTCCCAGAGCCTGCACCCCCCCTCCACACACTCCCTCCCACTCGCTCCAATCTCCCTCCCAGAGCCTGCACCCCCATCCCTCCTCCTATTCCCCTACCCCTGTCCCAGCCGAGAGCCTGCACCCAGCACCCAAACTCCATCCCAGAGCCTGCACCCTAGAACCCCTCCCCCACCCAAACTCCCTCCCAGAGACCAGCCTCTCACCCCTTCTGCACCCAAACTCCCCCCAGAGCCTGCACCCCTCCTGCATCCCAATCCCCAGCCCCAACCCAGGGTCTGAACCCTAGACCTCCTCCCCCCACCCAAACTCCCTCCCAGAGCCTTAGGCAGATGAGAGGCAGAGTTTTGGGGGGCGGGTTCTGAGTGGTATGAGTGACATTATTGGCCCACTGGGAGGATTGAAGGACTGGCACTGGCCCTAAGGGATTGGAGCAATGCTGGAGAGACTGACGGGCACGGAGCTGGGGAGCTGTGTGTGCTCCAAGGAGAGTTGTTTTTGTACTCTGGGGACACAGAGCGGGGGTGGGAAGTTTGTAAGCTGTGGTGTTTGTATAGAGAGAAAATTTAGTAACCCCTAGGTTAAAAACTGTTCCTGCTCTGAGCTATACATGACACTTTTTGTTGCGAGTATAGATCAGTGGGTGAATGTTTCCCTGCAGGATAATAGGGTCCTAGTTCCAATCCAAGTGATTCCCTTGAAAAACTTTTTCAAATGAAAATGGATTTCCAGACCCATCTCCAGTATGTTCAGGAGTTCGCTGAATGTGGGGGGCGGGACTTGAAATGAATTTAAACACTCAGCATTTTCCTATGCAAATGAATGAAGACCTAGCAGAGCTGTCCAGCAGCTGAAATCAGTTCCAGACCTCGGCGTCTCTAAGAGGGACACTCTGTATCTGAGGCATGTGCGACACCTCTGTGGTGATGACAGGTGAAAAAATGCTGGATTCAATGAAAGATGAGACCATAGGAGGGGAAGGTGAACGGCAGCACCACACAGGGTCATAACTGAGACATGGGGCTTCACTATCACTACCCCTGTGTTTTCCATCATTTATATCCTAAGGAACACACCCTCCCCCTCCCCCACACACTGTCACACACAACCTTCTCCCCTTGAGCCCAATCCAGCCCTCCCCCTCTCCCACACACACTCCATGGGACACAGCCTCTCGGTGACTCACCCAGATGGGGGCTTGTCTCTGCATCTCCCCAACAGGGGAGCAGAGAGCCGAAAGGGCCGCAGGAGACCAATGAAGCTAGGTAGGACTAGAAAAGACTTCCCCTCCCTTTCCTTTTCTCCTCTTGAGTTCTGTTAATCTCACCCATGGGACGTTCCAGCACTGGGTAGGTTCAAAGCACCAACCTTCCCCTCAGCAACAGAAGGTGGGAACCAGCTCTATCACACAGATGGAGGCTCCCCACCTTTGCTGCTGCCATTCAGCAGCCATTAATATGGATTTGTTTTAGTTAATGCAACCCCCTCAACCCCTAATTCATCCATGAATCAAGGAGACAAGCCCCTCAGAGGGGCAATGGGTTAGTGTACAGGACTTATAGTAGCAGTGCTGAGGGCAGCAATGCTGAGGTTGTGAGTTCAAACCTCACCTAAAGCACTAACTTTCTTTAAACAAATGGGTTCTGCCAATCAGTTTGCCCTACAGAAAATACAATTGCAGCTCAGAAGACATCGAGGTCCCCTTGCTTTACAGAGAGCAGGGCAGATTCCACAGATCTACCAGGCTCTGCTCTCCACCTGCCTCAGGGAGGGGTCAGGCAGAGCCCAGAGCGCTGCCCCTGACTCCCCCTAAGTCTTTGCTCCCCAAACCAGCTGTGTGCTCACCCTCTTCGCTGTGAGACTCAAACCCTGCCTGGCTTTCTGTATGTTGATGTGGTTTTCGTCTGTCGTGTTGATGTGCATGTGGGTCCTGTGTGATTTTGGTGGATGCCTGGCATAGTTTTGGGTGCGTGTGTGTATGATTTTTGCATACAGATTGGTTTTTTTGCTTAGTATTCTTTTGGTATGTGGGTTTTGTGCTTTCTTGTTGTGGGCTTTTGCTGTGTTTTTTGGTGTGGATTTGTTCTTTCTATATTTTGTGTGGCTTCCCCTTTTGTGTATATGGCTCTGTGTGCTGTGTGGGTCTGTGCGGGTTTGGTTTTTGTTTATGTCTGTGTGGGCCTGTGCAGTCTGTGATTTTCTCTTTCTCTCTGTGTGTTTGTCCCTCTGTTTGTATCTTCATGTGTAAATTCACTGGAATTTTTCAAAATCTTCACAGCTTTGCCAATTTTCACCGGGAATTTTTTCTCCATTAACAAATTCTAACGTGTTCCCTACCAGTTTGTGACCATTGCCCCAGGGGCACATCAGTCTCAGGGGCCTGATTTCCCATTGACCCTTCCCCCTTTTATTGGGACTGGGAACTAGCCAACCAAAAACTCCACTAAATTTTAGTAAAGGGCCAACAGTCCCTTACACGAGCCAGCCCCATGAGGGTCACCAATGGCCAGAGAAAGCAGAACAAGCTGGTCCCATGGTGTAATGGGCAGCACTCAGCACTCTGAATCCTGCAGTCTGAGTTCAAATGTCAGTGGGACCTTGTGTTGGATTGTGGTAAAGCCCTGGAGCGCAAAGTGCTCAATTTTCCTGTCTCCAGTTGTTTAAGAGTGAGTCTTTTCCCTCCTGCTGGGTGACTCACACAAAGTAGAACCAGGTCTTTGGTTGAGATGGCTGCAATGGATTGGGGTGCAGAAGTGGCTATGGCTGCCTGTAGTCCTGTGGTTTGACCTGGTTGGGATTCTTGCTGCTTCACCTAAGGCCCACAAGTGTGGCCCTTGTGTTTCCTGCCATACCTTTCCTCTGACCCACATGGCGCTTGACAAAAGGAGTGCCAGGGCCGTGATTAATAGTCAGGGCTTGGCAGGAGGGAGGTTGAGCCCAGCCTGAAGCCCCTCACACCTTCCCTCCTCCGCACACCTAGAGCAAAGGCGGCTGGTGCTGACAACTCAAAGGGAAGGTTTATAAGCCACAGAGCAACTGAAGGCAGGGCAAGAGGAGGGGAGAACCATGCCTATGCATGGCAAGCAGACAGCCACAAAGACCCTCGGCGAGGCTGCTCTCTGCCATGCCAAACACCCACTGAAGGCCACCCACAGACCAGCATGCAGGGCAGCTGCTGATGCTCTGTGGCCAACATCAGAAGAAGGTAGGAAAGCAGGACCAGCCCCCTGGTGTGGCCTCTGTCTGTTCCCACTCACAGTGCTCACTTTTGCAGTGGGGCAGAAGATTTTACCCCAAGAGGCTTTTCCCCAGCTGGTGAGAAGCAGAGAAACACCCAGGCTCCTAAGGTGCTATTTACCAACCCCCTCAAGCACAGGGCAGGTGCACACTTGGAAGAGGGAAACTGCTCTACACGCCAGTCAGGGCAGCCGCCCATTATCTTTGGCAAGTCAGGAATGGCAAAGGCTAGACTGGAAGCACCTGGGGCTCATGCCCCAGCCTTAGTGACACCCAACCCCCAACTCCTTCTCAGGGCTCTAGCTGAAGCCAGAGCATTGGTCTGAGCGGCCAAGAAGAGGTTCCAGCCCTGAAGCAATCCACATCTGAGCTTTCCTGGGAACATTGAAACTAACATGTAAACAATGGCGACGGCCTGGAAATTGAATCATGCATGGACATGTGACCTGCCCATGTGACTCCAGACTCCATCTTGCTGCTGTGATTTTCCTAGGTCAGCCCTAGGACCAATCCTATTCAACTTATTCATAAATGATTTGGAGAAAGGGGTAAACAGTGAGGTGGCAAAGTTCACAGACGATAATAAACTGCTCAAGATAGTTAAGACCAAAGCAGACTGCGAAGAACTTCAAAAAGATCTCACAAAATTAAGTGATTGGGCAACAAAATGGCAAATGAAATTTAGTGTGGATAAATGTCACGTTGGAAAAACATAACCCCAACTATACATGAAATATGATGGGGGTTAATTTAGCTACAACTAATCAGGAAAGAGATCTTGGAGTTACCATGGATAGTTCTCTGAAGACATAGCAACGAATTGACACATATGACCCCAAGATGAGATCATTAATACACTAACCTGAGAAGAAGGACATCCCAACACTAGTAGGGAGAAGAAATATAAAAATGGAAGAGGGGAGAAACCCCTACTGAACATGCATTACACCTAGCGACGGCAGCAGAACAGATTATTGGCTACACAACCCAAGAATGGGATCTGCATGTTGCTGTAGACAGATCAATGAAAAGCTCCAC
This sequence comes from Gopherus flavomarginatus, assembly GCF_025201925.1. Lineage (NCBI taxonomy): Eukaryota > Metazoa > Chordata > Testudines > Testudinidae > Gopherus > Gopherus flavomarginatus. The sequence continues at coordinate 2,298,930 of NW_026114611.1, forward strand.
TCAATTCACAGCTGCCGGCAAAAAAGTTAACATCATGTTAGTATTCATAAGGAATGGGCTGGAGAATAACACCGAACATTTGTATACAAACCAAAGGAGAAGCCTCCAATACCCTGGGACCACCCTGTCTACTACAGCGCTGCACACAGGATATTTTATATGTATCTTTGAGAACTGGGGAAGAAATGGGTCTAAAAGGAAACATTTGCTAATGAGAGAAAACCACCCGAATATGAAGATATTTTATATTAAGTGAGAGTAATTGGACAGTGGAAGTTCAATTAACAGACAGCAGTAATTCCCAGCCCCCCACCACACACACACCATTCACATGGCAGCAGGGAGCCCTTTGGGGAGGTGCTTTAAGAGGGTATGTGAGGGGAGTGTGGAGCAGGAAAACTTCCTGGCAGTGGGGAAGAGGCAGAAGCAGGGGCAGGCAGGTGACTGGCAGTTGGGGGTAGCAGCAGCCAGGACTGCGTAACCTTGTGCTGGACAGTCTCCACTGGGGACTTTTTCCTCCTGTCCCCTTCCTCGCCAGCAGAGAAAGGCCACCCCAGCCCACCCCAGAGGCAGCTGTGTCTCATGGCTCTGCAAACTGCATCCATTAAGCCCCTTCTCATTTGGGGAATGATTCAGGACAATTTCCCAAAGAAAGGAAGAAAATTTGCTGCAGGTCAAAAGGGTGTGAAAATATCCCAAATCTGAGATTGTTAAATTAACATTGGAGAATTAAAGAGAAAATGGGGCAAAATCTGAAAAGGAGACTAGAGAAAGTGTCAATAATTGCTCCACCAGCACCGACCCCTCATGGAGCCCTTGCTGCTTTTACAGCTGAGAGGAAACTTCCTCTCTCTGATGTCTGGCCATGGTGGAAGTGGTGACCCAGTGAAGCTGACTTGAGGCTGATGCAAGATAAGCAAAGCAGAACCAGCTGCCCAGGGTACGGGGTTGGAAGTCAGAATGGGGGGTGGGCCTGGGTTCCCCTACATCAGTGGTTCTCAACCAGGGGTACATGTACCCCGAGGGTACGCAGAGAACTTCCATCAATGCATCTAGTTAATTGCCTCATTTTACCACAGGCTACAGAAAAAGCACCAGCAAGGTCCCCCGAGCTGGGAGGAGAACCCAGGAGTCCTGGCTCCCAGCCCTGCCCACCCCCGTGTTTCCATAGGGCTCCACGCAACGCCCCCCCACCCCCCGAGCGGGGCAGCCCCGCGGGGCACATCGGGGCGGCACAGACGAGGCCAGGAGAGAAGCAGGCGCCGGGCAGCCCCCACCGCACTGGGGGGAGGAGGTGTCCGATTGACCCAGGGACCCGCCCTCTTCTGGGCTCGAGAGGACGGAAGCGCCCCGGGGCAGGCTGGGAGTTGTAGTTCCTGGCTCATCTCAGAGCGGAAGTGACGAACGGTTGCTCAGGCAATGCGCCCCCTCCCGGTGCACACTGGGAAGCGTAGTTCTCCCTCTCACACGCGGCCTCTATTGGAGAAGGGGCCGTAGCTCGTCAGTTCGCCGCGCCCCTCCCCGCTCCCTGATTGGCGGAGAGAGCGCGGGACGGAGACTCGGCGCGTGGGGTGCGGGCCTGGCGGTGGGGGGCCACAGGCAGCGCGAGTGAAAGGGCTTCACCCCGCCCCCCCCCCGCTGGGCCTCTCGCCCCAGTCCCCACATCCTCCTTCCCGTCCTCAGCACCCCGCCCCCCCTTCCTCCTCCTCCCCCCATCCCTGTTCTCAGCGCCCCACCCCTAATTGCCTCCAACCCATTTCTCATTACTGGGCCCCACTTTCCCATCCCCTCACTCCCTCAGTCCATCCCCAGGGTGTGAGGTTCCTCATCTTCAATCTCTGCTACACCCAAACCTGCCAGGTTCCACTTTTCAACCACTGTGGGGTCGTCCAACCGCCGACACCCATCCACTCTGGGCTCTCTAAATCCCACATTCCCACAATGCTCCTTGGTAACGCCTCCCTCTTCTATCTCTAATCCCCCTATTCCCTTCCCTTAGGTCCTCCTGGACACCCCAGCCCACAGTCAGGCCCCCACATACATCCCAGTCATTCTCATGCTGAGCTAGTTCTTCAGGGACCCCCACAGCCCAGCAAACTTCTCCATCCATCAGCCCCATGGACCTGTGGCCGGGAAGGTGAGGAAGCTCCCACTTTGGCTGGGCTGGGTGTGGGTGTTAATGTTTTCCTGTCTTGTGTGTGCTGTGCTCACAAAGGCTTTTTGCTCCCTTGGAGTGGGGTGTGGTTTTGGCCGAAGATGAGGTGTTTGGTAGCCCTGTGGATGCTGTGTGGTGTCTGGAATGGGGCGTGTGTGTTCCCATCATGCCCCTTCCCCTCTGCCTGCAGAGCTGAGGATAGACAGGTCTGAGGAGCAGAGCAGGAGCTCTGGGAAGGAGAAGAGCAATATGAAGATGGAGTCTAAGATGAGGCCAGGTAACTTCTGTGGAGGGAGACTTGCTGGACAGGGCCTAGGATTGGGGAGACAAGCAGGTGTGAGCCTCGGGCTCAGATTTCTAATTGTAGCTGTGATGGCAGAATGGGAGGTGGGTTGAAGCCGAAGGCCTGGGGTGCGGGAGTAGCGAGAAGAGGAGCCTCACCACCATTGCTTTTTCTTTTCCTCTTGTGTTTCATACCAAGGGAAAAGAAGTCACGGGGATGGAGTCCAGCCCTGAGGTGAAATGGAAAGTGATTGAGAGCAGTGACAGTGTGAATCCTGTTGATGCCAGGCAAGACCTGCCCAACTGAGACAAGAGTAACCGTCTCTGTCGGTGAGATGTGTATCTGGTTTGGGAAGGGCTCTGGTCACAGCCGTCCTGGCTCCAGGCAGGGACTTCCCGTTACCTGGGTGTGGGTTTCCGGAGTAGCTGTGGCTTCAGGGGAGATGATGTTGCCATTTGGGAGACCTGAACATCTTTCTGGCCAGGAGTGGTGTGTGCTCCCTAGCAGAAAGTTGGATCCATGAGGGTGACTCCCTGTTGTGAATTTCTTTTGTCCTCCTAGGTTTCTCTCTCTGTGTTGGCCAACTTTCACTCAAACTCTCTCTCTCTCCTTTCATGGACACCTGTCATGTTCAGTTGCCTGCATTCTCTTCCTCTGCTCCCCCTCCCCCAGTCTCCTATGGGCTCATCTTGGTCTATCTGCCCAAGGGCAGGGTCTCTGCTATACTGGGAAGGATGTGTCCTGCCTGCCAGGATAAGGGGATTGCTCCTCCCACCCCCTATCTTCGGGTAGACCTCATTGCTGTAAGTGGGTCACAGTGTGAGTGGCCGTTCATGTCTTTGGGGCTGTGAGGTCTGAGACTGAGAGGGGTGGGCTCGCGGTCATGGCTTTGGGCAGAGGAGAAGTGGGGCTGGGATTAGAGATGCCCCTTTCACCCGCTAGCTCCATTACTGCATCACCCAAAAGCCTCGCTCAGGGTCCACTATGCTTCCTTGTGCTGGACACTGCAGGGACAATCAGAGGGACAGCAGGATGCATGAGAAAATAGATGAGTGTGTGAGGCAGATGGGTGAAGGGGGGATGTGGCATACATTGGGGATGGATGGGGGGTTGAGGGTTGGATGGACAGCGGGACAGATGGAGAGCTGTAGGGACGGGCGGTGATGTCACAGGCTGGACTTGTGATGGGTTCAGCTCATGTCCGCTGGCTCTGTCATGTCCTTCCCCCATTTACCCGTCTGACTCTGCCTCTGTCTCTCGGAGGCAGCACTCAGCAGAGTCTGGCCCTGTTGTTACACTGGTGCCTACATCCAGCACACACCTGTGCATAATGTGCTCCTGGAGAGCTCAGGCAGGGAGAAGCGTGTGGCTCACGGCTTCTGAACCTGCTACTCCAAAGAGTGCCGCAGATCTCCCCCTCCTTGGGCAGCAAGACCCTGCCTGGGGGTTCCCTGTCCCTCCTCGCTGCCAAAGCAGCCTGCTCAGTGCAGAAACCGAGGTCACCTGTCTCCGCCTAGCCTCTAGCTGGAGCTGCTCCAGCCCCGAATTGCTGGTATCCAGCCTGGCCGGAGTTGGTGCGATGTCCTAGCAGAGTCCGTTCTTTCTCCCCGGTAGATTATGATTTTCCCCACTGCAGTTAGTTGCTCTTTCGCCGCTTCCCCATAACCCCTCCCCAGTGATAGTGATCCCTGCTGGCCAGGCACGGGAGTGTCCTGTAGGTGCCTTCTTGTAGGAGCAGTGACTCCTGGTGGCGAGGGGCAGCAATGCCTGGCATGTATCCCCCCTAGCATTGCTGCAGTGACCCCTGGTGGCAACTGAGGTCAGTTGTCTGTGTGACCCCACTACTGCCATTGTGCCTGTGAGCCCTGGTGGGTAGGTGAGGCAGGGCCTTGTGTGTATATCAGCCATTGGGGCAGGGCCCTCTGCGTATCCCACTCTCATCTCGGTGACTCGTGTTGCCCAGGTGGGACAGTCCCCTGTGTGTATTTACTCCCCCCAACCCCTGCATTGGGCCTGTGACCACTGGTAGCCAGAGGAGTCAGTGCCCAAGGTGTATTCTTCACCTCCCCAAAGGTGGCAGGGTGCCTGGGTGGCTGTGTCAGGCAGTGCCCTGGGTATCTTCCAACCCATTTGTGGCAGTGAGCCCTGCTTCTGGTGTGTATCACTCCCCCGCTAGGGATGTGCACTGATGGCCAAGTATGGCAGTGCCCTTTGTGTGGCCCCCTCTCTCCTCCATCCGCAGGGTGACCAGATAGAAAGTGTGAAGAACTGGGACGGGGTGGAGGATAATAGGCACCTACATAAGAAAAAGGCCCCGAATATCGGGACTGTTCCTATAAAATCGGGACATCTGGTCACCCTATCCCCTCTACCCCTGTGCCAGGTATGGCAGGCACTGATCCTTGGCATCCCTGTGGGTTAATACCCTCTGTATATCCCCCAATTGGGGCAATGACCCCTGCTGGTCAGGTGGGGCAGTGCCCTGTGTGTGTGTGTCCCCTATTTAGGTAGTGACCCCGATGGCTAAGTGAGGCAGTGGCCTTTGATTTCCTCTTCTCTCCCCAGCCCCCTCTCTCCCTGGGGTAGGGCCCCCAGTTGGGGCACTAACCGATGTGTATCTCTACTAATTGGAGCAGTGACCTCCCCGTGGTGCCCTGGTGTGGCAGTGCCCTATTGGTATCTCCCTCCCCCTCTCCCCACGCCACTGTGGTAGTGGCCACTTTAGGCAATGGCCCATTTATCATCTCCCCCCCACCAGCACCATTGCAGCAGGGCCACCTGGTGGCCATGTACGGCAGTGCCCTGCCTATATCCCCCTCAACCATTGCTGCAGTGACCCCAGGTGCTCAGTTTGAGTAGTAGCCTGTGTGTACCTCAGCTCTTGGGGCAGTAACGTGTGTGGCCAGCTAAGACAGTGCACAGTCTGTGACATCTGGTGGCCACGTAAGGTAGTGGCCTGTATGTACAATCTCCTCTGGAGCAGTGACCACTGGTGTTTTGGTGCTAAGATGCAGCCACCTCTGGGTTACGTGATGGGGCTGTTTACAGGACAGTGGGGACAGCCCCCCCATTCCAGGACGTAGGGGAAAGTCTGGTGTTCGAGGCAGAGCATTTCACCTTCTACTGAACTATGATGCTCTGAGCACCTTTCCCTTCCATGAAGAAGACCCTGTGTGACTCCAGAGCTGGTCCAGTAACAGGTATCACCTCACCTGTAAGGTCTTGGAAAAAATTTTAAGGGAGAAAGTAGTTAAGGACATAGAAGTCAATGGTAATTGGGACGAACTGCAACACGGATTTACTAAAGGTAGATCGTGTCAAACCAGTCTGATCTCCTTCTTTGAGAAGGTGACAGATTACTTAGATAAAGGAAATGCGGTAGATATAATTTACCTAGATTTCAGTAAGGCGTTTGACACGGTTCCGCATGGGGAACTGTTAGTTAAATTGGAAAAGATGGGGATGAATATGAAAGTTGTAAGGTGGATAAGGAACTGGTTAAAGGGGAGACTCCAGCGGGTCGTATTGAAAGGTGAACTGTCAGGCTGGAAGGAGGTCACTAGTGGAGTCCCTCAAGGATCGGTTTTGGGACCGATCTTATTTAACCTTTTTATTACTGACCTTGGCACAAAGAGCGGGAATGTGCTAATAAAGTTTGCGGATGACACAAAGCTGGGGGGTATTGCTAACACGGAGAAGGACAGGGATACTATTCAGGAAGATCTGAACCACCTTGTAAACTGGAGTAATAGAAATAGGATGAAATACAATAGTGAAAAGTGCAAGGTCATGCACTTAGGAATTAATAATAAGAATTTTAGATATACGTTGGGGGCGCATCAGTTGGAAGCGACGGAGGAGGAGAAGGACCTTGGGGTATTGGTTGATAGCAGGATGACTATGAGTCGCCAATGTGATACGGCTGTTAAAAAAGCAAATGCGATTTTGGGATGCATCAGGCGGGGTATTTCCAGCAAGGATAAGGAGGTGTTAGTACCGTTATATAAGGCGTTGGTGAGACCCCATCTGGAATACTGTGTGCAGTTCTGGTGTCCCATGTTCAAGAAGAATGAATTCAAACTGGAACAGGTTCAGAGACGGGCTACTAGGATGATCCGAGGAATGGAAAACCTGCCTTATGAAAGGAGACTCAAAGAGCTTGGCTTGTTTAGCCTGGCCAAAAGAAGGCTGCGGGGGGATATGCTTGCTCTATATAAATATATCAGGGGGGTTAACGTTAGGGAGGGAGAGGAATTATTTAAGTTTAGTACTAATGTAGGCACGAGGACGAATGGGTATAAACTGGATATTAGGAAGTTTAGACTTGAAATTAGATGAAGGTTTCTAACCATTAGGGGAGTGAAGTTCTGGAACAGCCTTCCGAGGGAAGTAGTGGGGGCAAAAGACTTTTCTGGCTTTAAGACAAAGCTTGATAAGTATATGGAGGGGATGTTATGATAGGATCGTTAATTTTGGCAATTGATCTTGGATTACCACCAGATAGGTCTGCTCAATGGTCTGCGGGGAGATGTTGGATGGGATGGGAACTGAGTTACTGCAGAGAATTCCTTCTTGGGTGCTGGCTGGTGAGTCTTGCCCACATGCTCAGGGTTTAGCTGATCTCCATATTTGGGGTCGGGAAGGAATTTTCCTCCAGGGCGGATTGGCAGGGGCCCTGGAGTTTTTTCGCCTTCCCCTGCAGCGTGGGGCACGGGTCGCTTGCTGGTGGATTCTCTGCAGCTTGAGGTCTTCAAACCAATTTTGAGGATTTCAATAACTGAGTCCTGGGTTAGAGGTTGTTATAAAATTGGATGGGTGGGGTTCTGTGGCCTGCCTTGTGCAGGAGGTCAGACTAGATGATCATATTGGTCCCTTCTGACCTATGAGTCTATGAGTCTCTCTGGTATTCTGGCCAGTGTCCAACTTCCCCTTCACTGTTGGTCTTCAAACCTCCTCCAAGCGTCCCCCCCACCCGCATCCCTTAAGATGCCAAACCTCCCCTGGAGCCCAACCCTGGGGAGGGCATCCCACCTAAAAACCTGACGGCACCATGGTCGTGGCAGTGTCCACTGCCTCCATCTCCCAACAGCCAGGACAGACCCCACAGCAGCATGGGAGTGGTCGTGTCTCCTGCTTCCATTTTCTGACAGCTGCTGCCAGGCCTGGCCCAGACTTCACATTTCTGGTGCGAGTCTGGAAGCAGGTGCTGCCGTGAGGCAGTGCCAGGAAGGGTGGTGCTGGTGTCAGGAGAAAGCAGGAGAAGTAGATGGGTTTGTACTCCTGCGAGGAGGTGCTGCCCTTGCTGTGAAAGGGCCTCACTATTAGAGGAGATGTCATCTCCCTGCCCTGCCACGCTCTGCACCAGCCCCTGCTTGTCACGGGAGCAGGGCTGGCCAGCGTAGCAAGCAGGTGCTTGGAGCAGCCAATTCAAAGGGACGGCCCGTCCGGTATCGGGGCAGCACATCTGGGTCTTTGGCGGAAATTCGGCGACGGGTCCCCCATTCCCTGTCTTAGTCTTCGAGCTGCCACCAAATGTCTACCAAAGAGGAAAGGAGGGAGAACTCGCCACCGAACTGCCACAGAAGAAGCAGTGTGGTTGAGCTGCCGCCGAAGAGCCACAGCTTTTTTTTTTTCTTTCTTATTTACTTTCTCCACACCGGTCACGGTTTTATAGACCTCCGTCGTATCCCCCTTCAGTCGTCTCTTTTCCAAGATGAAAAGTCCCAATCTTATGAATTTCTTCTTAGACGGAAACTGGTCCATATCCCCTCCTCATCTTTGTTGTCCTTTTCTGAATCTTTCCCATTCCAATAGATCTTTTTTGAGATTGGGGCAACTGCATCAGCACGGAGTATTCAAGATGCGGGCGTACCATGGATTGATATTGAGGCGATATGATAGTTTCTGTCTTCTTACCTATCCCTTTCTTAATGATTCCCAACACTCCGCTGCATATTGAGTGGATGTTTTCAGAGAACTATCCACAACGACTCCCAGTTCTCTTTCTCGAGTGGTAATAGCTAATTTAGACCCCATCGTTTTATAGGGATAGTTGGGATTATGTTTTTCAATGTGCATTACTTTGCACTTAACAGCACCGACGTTCATCTGCCATTTGGTTGTCCCATCACCCAGTTTTGTGAGATCTTTTTGTGGCTCTTCACAGGCTGCCTGTGACTTAACTATCCTGAGCAATTTTGTATCATCTGCAAATTTTGCCACCTCACTGTCTACTCCTTTCCCCAGATCATTTATGAATAAGTTGAACAGTACTGCTCCCAGTACAGACACCTGGGGATAAGAGAGGGAAGATCCTCTCCTGACTCTGGCAGACCAGGTGCCAGCTCATGCCAAGGCCCCTAGGCCTTACTGAAAAGTGACAAACGCATGGCTGGAAACTAGTCTTGCTCACCTGTTTGTTAGTGTTGTTAAAACAGGCATTAGATTCATAAAAATGTGTTTAGTGTTTAGAGTTTATGACAAGCTCGTGAGTTGCTGCATGCATTATTTTCACCTATAATAGCCGTAGCCCATGTTGTAAGGTGATATATAAGCGTTGGCACTAAAGCTGTAAACCCCCTTGCCGCCACCCTACCACCAGTCAGGAGAGAAGCATTATCAAATGTGAAATGCTAGTTTACCAGAAGAGGCGTCATCTCCTTTCCAACAAGAGAAGGCCCTGACTGAGACATCAGACAAGCCACTGTGGATCATCCGTGGACAAAAGACCTGGCTGATTGCTCCCCCTCACACACCCACGAGGAGGCAGAGATCTGCACAAACGCTTGCCCCATCAGCTTGAGCTCTGGGGGAATGGAATAAAAATCCCTGTCAGGAAGAAACTGTTGGCTTCCCGCCCCCCCAGATACTGCTTGGACTTCAGGGAGACAACACGCCTTCTAAGCATACGGAAAGAATCCTGGCTGCTTCAACACATAGGTGGCAAGATAGAGTCAGGATGCCCAAGGAGAATGTCTATGACTCCATGTTAAGGCTATTCTAGTGCCTGAGAAGTTCACACTTGATATGTGGTGGGTGAAATCAAAGTGTGGAACACACAACCATGAGGAGCCCCACTGCCTTAGGGTTATGCCATTCGATCTCTTTCAGGGTATATTTTGGTTCTGACAGATAAAAGGCTGCTCTGTGTGTGGTGTTATGGAGTGAGGAAACAAAGGTTGGTTGCAGAGGTGGTGCATGTGCCACAAAAATTGTGCCCACCCCAGCTCTGGTCCCACAGTCCAGAATTTGCATAAAGCCACCTGCTGACCTATGACTAAGAATCTGGTTGCAGAGATATTTCGTGTGTCACAAAAGCTGTGTCCCACAGCTGATCTCCCAGAGTCCAATCTGCAAAATTTTCTTGCTATCTGAGTGGTAAGGAACATTTTCCCCAACTATGGAGTTGTTTACAACTTTCGGTGTGGAAATAAGATCAAAGCTCAGCAGCTTATGTATGTTTAAAAATTGTGTTTAGTCATTAATGATTTTACATCTGTGGCATAGAACCAAATATATATTAGAGCTATAAAAAGCTCTGTTTTTAAACTAGAAAGATACAAAAAACATAAAATGCGCATTTAGAGGTTTTACAAGAAATCCATACTACTAAATGCAAATATTCCTTTTCAATCTCTCTTACTTCACTATACTTTGGAACCCATGTCCCTTGCCTAACGAGTTTTATGTAGGTTCGAGTGAGTCCCGAAATCATGAACTGCTAAGTTCCGTTCTACTGTCTTTGATTCATATCACCGGAATAACTGCACTTTATTGCCCTTGCCCTAATAAGAAAGAGACTGGGGATCCCACAGCAGCCAAAATGACCCTTTGGACAAGCACCTCCATCATGCAATCCGGGGTGGGTGTGACATCAGCAACAAAAGGCCTTTACAACAGATCACCAATAGATGTCAGGGTAGAGTTCATTCTCACCCTGCTTACATCCTCCCGCCAGCCAAGAATTGATGGTCCTGATAAATCACATTCCCTATTATACCAACTCATTGGTATTGAATGCGAAGTTATGGCTAGCAAAAGTAGCCACCCATCTCTGCCTTGTAGCATCCAGCTTAGCCCTTGTTAACACAGAAGTCAGTGGATTGTTCTCTGTCCACACCTGAAACTGAGCACCACACAAGTAGTCTCAAAATTTCTCAGTGGTGGCCCATTTCAAGACCAAGAACTGCAGCTGGTGGATGGGATAGCGAGTTTCGCTATCAGACAGTCCTCAGCTGGCAAAGCCTACAGATTTACATTTCCTTCCACTTCCTGGTACGGGACTGCTCCCAGACCCTCCAAACTGGCATCAGCATGCAGGATAAAACGGTTTGTTTGGGTTAACAAGGACTAGGACTTGCACATGAATCAGGCAAATAATTATTTCCCGTAAAGCCCTGCCACTTATCTCATCCCGCCATGTCCCAAATGGAGAAGAGAGGAGCCCCTCCCGTGTCCCAGGCCAGGAACACCAGACTGGAGGGGGTGGAGGGAGGGAGCGAGGGAGGGGATGAGGTGTTCATGATTCAGTCCAGGTCTGCTAGTGCTGCAAAGGAGAAGATTTCCTTCCTCAGTCCAGGTCAACTGGAATTGTTGTTGCAGTGGGGGAGAGATGTCTCTCATCTGGTTCTTAGATGCTTTGGTGAGAGGGGACAGGCAGAGGTTTTTTCTTCCCTCTGCAGCTCAAATCCCACATTTCTTCTCTGCTTTTTGCTCTAGCTTGATTTCTCTCTTGCATCTCAATTTTCTCTTTCCTGGCCTCATTCCAGAGCATTCACAGCCCAATTCTCTATCCTAACTCTGAGTCCTCTACTGCACCCTGAATGTCTCAGTCTAACCCCACCTCAGAGTCTGCACCCCCAGAGCCAGTTCCTTCATCCCTCTGCACTCCAACTCTCTGTCCCATGTAGCCTGATGTAGGGTGTACTAATAATATTAATTTGGATAATTTGATGAAAATTTAATGTATTAGCTTACATTTTATTTAATTTAATTGAGTTACAAAGTTACAGTAGCATTACTGCTATTCCAAAGATACTTATGGCATTATATGCAACAAAGTTTTGGTTAATATACTCACAGCCTTCCTTGATAACCTGGTGGTAAGAGACACAGGACCAGCCTTGCAGTTCAGGTTTCTCAATTCTTGAGTGAAAGAAGCAGTGCTTAGAAAAAGCTAGTGTTACTTAGGGTTTACTTGAATATGTTAAACTTAAAATCAAAACCTAATAAACAAAGAATAAAAACTTAGGGAAACTGAACTTAGCCTAGTTCCCTTGAAACTTAAAGTTTAAGAACGAGTACAGCCTGCTGATAGTACATAGAGAGAGAGTGGAGGAAGTAAGTCAGAATGATAGAGCAAAGTGCTCTAGGGAGGTGGGTTACCTCTTTTATAGGGCACAAGGGCTGGAAATCCTTCCTCCTATGCCCAAATTTCATTCCTCACCCACAAAACATTAGGATACGTTTACTTCATAGGCTAGTATGTTTGTGCTTGTTGATGACATGTACATATGCACATAAGTTACCTTGTAGTGTACCTGTTAAATCTGTGGGTACAACAATGAAAAAAACCCTATGCCATTCTTCATTGTCGATTGGTCTAGGTAAAGGTCTTGGACAGGCATGGGTACTTATCTATTTAAGTAGCATGATAAAGGTCGATTTTCCTCTCTGAGTTAAAGGTCACAATATAGATATGCTAACTTTGCCTTAGCTTAACATACAGGATATGGCCTGTAGGTTCTTGTAAGTCATGTGTCTCAGTCCCCTAATCATTTTTATTGCCCTCTGCTGGACTCTCTCCAGTTTGTCCACATCCCTTCTCATGTGGGTCCCAACCCCAAAAGTACTCACATTTCACCCCATTGGCCCCAAAATGCCAGCTTTTAATATGTAAATAGGGTGCTGCCATGGTCAAGTCACTCCCGAGCTCTCCAGTGGATCCTGCTGTTGGAGAACAAGGTGAAAATTAGCCAGGATGTCACTCAGTCAAATCCCTGTGCTCCCTGCAGGTGGTGTCGGAAAGCTCCAAGATGGCTCACTTCCCTTTCTCTCATCAGCTTCAGGCCCCAGGGTTACAAATGCACAAACCAGTTGGGATTCTCCCCTGGCCTCAGGGTGTGGGGCTGCTCTGAGGGGATGGACTTGCTCACTTGGGCTATTAGTGCAAAGATACAATTTCAATTTCTCTTAGAGAAACTGGAGGGCAATTTATATTTGGTAAAAATCTTATTCAATGAAAGGAAAGCTGCAGTGACAGCCTGGTTACTGGGGTGCAAAATACTTTCCTCCTGGGAAAAACAAGAAGTTAGAATTTAAAATTTACATAGTTTGTTCCAGTGTTGGTACAGGTTTAATTCTGCTTCTGTGTAGGTTTCTTTCAGGCTGTGACCGTTTTGGTTTATTGGGTTGTTTTGGTTTTTTTAGTTGGAATGGAGCTTTTAATTGACATTTGCTGGATTCAAATGCCTGACCTGCAACACCAGTTTTGACATAGTTCTGCATATTGTATACAGATTTGGCCAGTATTCAAGGATTCAGTTCCTTTATAGGAGATTTTAGTGGTCATGCTTATTTAATTGATGTTATTTTATCATTCTGGTGTAGCACACTTTTTTGATAAAATGTTGAAATTCTTAATTTACAGCATTTGTTAGTTTTTATTTTTACAAACCAAGTTTTTCTTAATGTTTGGGTTTTAAATTAAGCCTTGTCTTTGGTTTCAATTTTTCGTTTAGGTTTTGGTTACTGATGGGATCTTTAAGAGAACTTTGGATTCAGTACTAAAATTTGGACAGATTTAGAATATTTAAAGTAAATCCTGTTTACTATTTTATTTTAATAAAGGTTGTATTGCTCTAAACACTGGCTGGGGTGAGAGGAGATGAGCCTGGCCTTTAACTGAGAAGGAGCAGAGGCATGGCCCCCGTGAAGGGTGGGGCCAGGTGATGGGGGGGTACCGCCCCCCCAATTTTTTTTGTCTAGCCCATCTCAGTCCCCCACTAAAGGAGAAGAGTCTGATGCCACCCCTGCTGGTCACTGGGTGTCACTGCTGCTCCATAGGAAACATGCTCTGTGCCTTAGCCAGACTGGTGGGAAACACACTCTGTGCCTTACCGTGACTGGTCCGTGGGTGTCACTGCTCGTAGAGGGCAGACACATGCTGTGCATTACGCCACCTGACCACTGGGTGTCACTCTTGTATCAAGGGGAACACCTTCTGTGCATTACCTTTAATGACCACGAGGTGTCACTGCTGCTCCAAGGGAGACATAAGAACGGCCAGACTGGTTCAGACGCAAAGTCCATCTAGCCCAGTATCCTCCTGTCTTCTGACAGTGGCCAGTGCCAGGTGCCCCAGAGGGAATGAACAGAGCAGGGACTCATCAAGTGATCCATCCCCTGCCGCCCATTCCCAGCTTCTGGCAAACAGAGGCTACAGGCACCATCCCTGCCACCCAGGCTAATAGCCCTTGATAGATCTATCCACCATAAACTTATCTAGTTCTTTTTTGAACCCTGTTATAGTCTTGGCCTTCACAACATGCTCTTGCAAGGAGTTCCACAGGTTAACTATGCAACTGTCCTGAGTTTACCCTCCCTCCTCTGGCCAGGTTGTATATGGAAAAGAGGATGAGGATGAGGAGAGCCATGATGTGTCTGTCACTGGCTGGTGCCTCAGTTTCCTCTAGGCAGCAGTGCTGCAGGCTCCTTTGGTCAATGCCCATGCAACTGTGTCTGTGGAAGGGGGAGTAGAGGCTCATGCTTCCCAGCCACATGCCCCACACCCAGCAGCTGGGGAATCCAGGCCAAATTTAACCCCGGTAGCTGCTGTGAGGGAAGATCCTCCCATTCCCTGCCAACCCCCCTCACTCCTTGCAGCACGGCACCCCCTAGCATTTCTTTCTCTGTCATGGGAGCTGTCTGCTGCCTGCTTCTCCCTTATCATCGTCTCTCCCCACCCTGGGGTACTGACATTGCCCGTCCTGTGCAAACAGGCAAGCCCCGGTGTGCTGCAAGGCACTGCCCTGCAATTGTGGGGGCAGCTGTTGGATGGAGCTATATCGAAATATAGGGGTGGGTAAGGCTGGCGAACAGGACTCCTGGGTTCTCCCCTCAAATGTGGGAGGGGAGTGGAGGTTAGGGGGTAGAGTGGGGGAGGGGCAGGGCTGGGATCCAGGGATACTGCTTTTTCTGTTTTTCTCCACCTCCTGCAGCAGCCTCGGTCCTTTCAGTGCGTTTCTTGTTCCAAATTCATTTGCTGACTTGTGTAACTCACCCCAGAGGTGGCTGCATCTCAGTGTTGGGTGAGGCACCCTTGGCTGCATCACCTCCTAACCACGTCTCTCTTCCCATTCGGGTGACCCTGCAGCACTCCGCAAACATCTACAAGATCATGGGGCACTTTGAGCACTCGGCAGGCAGGGGCCAGGCGCCCAGCCCTCCCTCCAGAGAGTGGGACCCAGCAACCCCTACTTTTTACAGGGATTAAAAAGGGGCAAAGGAGGGCAAATCAGAGGAGGGGGTGGCCAGGGTCTGAGCAGGGGGTGAAAATTGACTGGTCGGGGGGTCAATCAACTGGAGGCAGAGTTAGGAGAGGGACTGAAGGGCAAAGTCAGGGAGGGGGGAATAAGCCAGAGTTAAGCCCAGAGGGAGGCGCTGCCAGAGGGTTAAACCCCAGCACAGGCAGGGGCAGAGGGGTAACAGTTATCCCGGTGGGCTGAGACTCCAGTGTTTGCAAACATGGGGCGGGAGGGCAAAGGGCTTTTTTATTTCCCCTCCCACAGGCAGCACCTGTCAGCATGGGCTTCCCAGGGCTGGGCTCTTAAAGGCACAGGCATCCCACTGCCTAGACACTGCAGCTCCTCTCTGATGTAACCTACTGAGGTGCTGCAGTAGGAGACTCAATTCAGTGAAACTGGGCATTCCCTATACGCCCCCCAGCCAGGGAACTGTGCACCCCCTTCCCCGAAATTCCCCAACACCCCCTCCCTCAGTGGTCAGGTAGTTACATGCAGCGCTGCCAATGTTGTCATTGGTTGTAAATTTGAATGGAAATTGAAACGTTAACACACACTTTAAAAGCAGATACAACGTATGAAAAATACTTGTACCTGAGAAAGTAAAATAGGTTTGGAAAGACTGGACAAAGCCGGGTTTCCTCACCCAGCTGTTGTGTTTGCTGACAATGTCGGTGCATTGGCTTCGGCAGTGTTGGCCAACCTTAGAATTTCAAATGATGATTTGTAAGCGAGGTGTGAATGAGCTCTCCCCTGACAGCTACTGATGACCAGGGTTGGGGGAGGCTTTGGGACCAGACTGTATTTACATGAACTCACCTACTCTGCTGAGGTATCCAGCGGAGAGAGCCGGGCTGCCTCTGCTCTAGGTGCCCGGAGGAGGGAAGGTGTGTGGGGCTCCAGCCTGGGACTCTTCCTCCCTCCTGCCAAGCCCTGACTATTAATCCCAGCCCTGGCACTCCTTTCTTCAAGCGCCGTGTAGGCCCAAGGAAAAGTGTGGTAGGAAACACAAGGGCCAAGCTTGTGGACATCAGGTGCAGCAGCAAGAATCCCAACTATCAGGGTAGCAAGTTCTAGAGCCCTAATGCATTGTGGCCATCCCAGCCAAAGACCTGGCTCTAGGAGGTGTGAATCACCCAGCAGGAGGAGAAAGATTCACTCTTACACAGCTGGAGACAGGGAAGTTGAGCGCTGTGAGCTCTGGGGCTTTACCACAAGGTCCCACTAAGATCTGAACTCAAATTACAAGATTCAGAGTCCTGAGTGCTGCCCATTACACCATGGGACCAGCTTGTGCTGCCTTCTCTGCACATCGGTGACCCTCATGGGGCTGGCTTGTGTAAGGGGGCTCTTGGCCCTTTACTAAAACTTAGTGTGGGTGGGCGGGTGGAGGGGGGTTGGTTGGCTAGTTCCCAGCACCAATAGAAGGGGGAAGGATCAATGGGAAATCAGGACCCTGAGACTGACAGTCCCCAGGGACAATGGGGAGAGGCCAAAGCTCCAAGTTAGCTGCACTGACAGGCCAGGCAATGTAATGAGGGAGTCACCAGGCCAGGGGGTCCTATCCTCCATGTGAACTGGAACTGCCTGGGCGAGAGTGGGGCAGAGCTAAGGAGAGAGCAGGAGCCCGAGAAGAGCCAGGGAGCAGAGCTGTGCAGGTATAGTGCTAGAAACTGCTGCATGTAGGAATTTGCAACCTGTAGCAGTTACTGATACCTGAGGTTGTTCTTATTTGCTGACTTGTCCTAATTGGCTAAAACTTGACAGTGGTTTCTCTAGCAAAGGCCAGTCCCTAGGCCCTTGGTCCAGACATCCTCATTCACATCAGGCTAGGGTGACCAGATGTCAAAGATGAAATATCGGGACGCAGGGGGCAGAGCAAGAAAAAAAGCCAGAGGGCCCCCCCTGCTGCGAAGCGGCAGTGGCACAGCGCTGTCTCCAACCAACTCTTGGCTCTGACACCCAATACACCCCCATTTCCCTCTCTCCTGGGCCCAGCTTGGGCTCTGAGCTCTGCAGCCAAGCCATGATCCGGGCCCCTCCTGCAGCTCCGGGGCAAGGGGCGAACCAGGCAGCCGGGCTCAGCCCATCCCAGCAGGAGCATGTCCGCCCCACATGTGTCTCCACCCTCTGCCCACATGCGTCCTGCTTGCTCTGCCCTTCCCCCAGCCCCACTGCGCTGCCCTACAGGCTGCAGGGCTGGAGCAGGCTCCGCGCTGTGCTCCCGGCCATGGCCATGGCCCATGTGCAAACCTGGGAGGGAGGAGGAATGCCACGTGCTTGGGGAAGAGGTGGGGCCAGGTCGAGGATTTGGGGAGGGATTCAATGGGGCAGTGAGGGGGTCGGGCTGGGGGAAAGGCCAGGGCCTGGATTTGGGGAGGGATCCAATGGGGGAAGGAAGGGGCGGAGTCGTGGTGAGTGGAGGCCTGTGTCCCTCCGGACTCTGCCTGTGTGCCGGAGCAGAGAGCAAAATTATTTCTTTGTCCAGTGTCCCGACCAAACATCGGTCGGGACGTGGGACAAACAAGCAAATATCGGGACAGTCCTGATAAAATCGGGAAATCTGGTCACCCTACATCAGGCTTCAAGTTGAGAATCATTTCCCATTCCCACTCTGCGGGAGGGGAGACTTTTAAACGTGCTCTCTGTGTGCACATGGCTAAGCAAAGAGAACAAACCCAAATCCCCCTGTGCTTTGGGAGCCAGGTTTGCGGTGGGAATTCTGTAGTTCAGCTGACTTCAAGCCTGGGCATTGGGATTCTTTACCAGTTTCTCTGGCATTGGGGCATTTTTGTGGTTACAGCTGTGATGGCTGAGTGGTTAAGGCGTTGGAGTTGAACTTCAATAGGGTTCCCCTTCATGGGTTCCAAACTTGCTCACAGCGAGGCCTGTGTTTTAGCCAGTATCTCACCCAGGCAATACCTCTGTACAACCCCCTGAGACACTCTCAATTCTCTCCCCACCCCAAGTAAATCCTCTTCTGCTCCTTTCATAGAGATCCCTGGGGCAACACCTCACACTGTGTCCCTGAGGGGTCAGGCAAACTTTCAGCACCTGAAGCCTCTGGCACTCACCTAGTGCCCCATAGATCAGCCATAGCCCTGGTTCTGTTCCTCTCTCTAGAGTGCGAAAGGAGCCAAGTCAGCGACTCCATGGGAACTATGGGACTGCAGAACCAACAGAGAAAAAATAGGTGCTCCGCTCCCACTGGCAGCCAGCTCCCCCCCTCCCCGCCTACTACAGGCCTTGCTGACAAGCTCCTCCTCTTCCCCTTCAGCACCTCCCACTTGCCAGTGATCAGCTGTTCAGTGGGGTGCAGGAGGTGCTGGGTGGGGAGGGGGAGGAGCAGGGACGGGAAGAGGTGGGGGTGGGAGAGGAATGGGGCAGGGAGGTGCAGGATGGGAAGAGATTGGACAGAGATGGGGGCTTGAGGGAAGGGGTGGGGTGAGGAAAGAGCCTGGGGACGAAGGAGGGATTTGTCCCAGACCCCAGACCCATCTAAGACCGGCCCTGAAGGGAAACACTGGCTATCACAGTGACAATACAACTGACCTGCATTGCGGGGGAGACTGAGGGAGAGCCACACTCATCAGGTCTCTTCTCTCCCCCAAGGTGAGCCAGACACTGCTCTCTCCTGGCTCTCACTCTAGCAGCAGGACGCCAAGGAGCCATTTCCCCACAGGAAGTGCATTGAGTGCCCCTGTGGTGCTGGGGGCTGGCGCTGCTGCTGCTGCCTGTGGGGCTGGCAGGGGGCTGATGTCTGCACAGACTCTCAGCTGCCAGGCTGGAGGGGGCACTTGGGACCTTACCAGACTGGCTCAGTGAAGACAGGGGGTTGACAGACGAATACAGACGCTCTCCAGAGCATGGAGCAGCGTCCGCCCATGCAGCCAGGAAATGAGCATTTCCCACAGCCTGGAGCCGAGGGGGGAGGCAGCAGCTGCTGTTCCAGCTCCTGGGGGACAGGTCCTGCCAGCCAACAGACACTTCTTACTCACCACAGCTAAGGGTGCCGTGTTCCTCCAGTGCGGGTCTGAAGCAGCCGTTCGTTTTCCTGTCCTTTTTGTGGTTTTGTGTGCAACCAGACAGAGAAGCAACAGCCCAAAATGCTATCATGCAGCTGTCAAAGTAGCTCAGTTGGGAGAGCGTTAGACTGAAGATCTGAAGGTCCCTCTTTCAATCCTGGGCTTTGGTGGGCCCTGTTTGTGCAGGAATGGCTTGTTTTCTGGGAGCATAGCAATGTCTGCACCCAAGGTGAGTTCCTGAGCTTGGGCTCTGCAGTAGGAAAGCATAGAATTGGCTTCTGCCCCTAGTTGGCCCACCTGACCTTTAATAATGAGAACTGTCTTTTTCTACATGGCAGGAAGAAAGTGAGGCAGGGCAGCCCTCAGGAATGGTGCCAGAGGGCTGCTAGGCAAGGATTGGGGATGAAAACTCTTCTGTGCCTCTGAGCAATGGCAGTACCAGGGAAGGAGCATCTGTAAAAGTGACCCAACAACACCTCTCCTCCTCTGGGCACCTAGAGCAGAGGCAGCTGGTGCTGATGGCTCCAAGGAAAGGCTTAAAAGCCACAGAGCAACTGAGGTCAGGGCTAGAGGAGGGCAGGACCATGCCTATGTGTGTGGCCTTCAGAGAGGCACAAAAACACCCAGCCAGGCTGCTCCCTGCCATGCCAATCACCCACTGAAGGTCACCAGCATGTGGGGCAGCTGCTGATGTTCTGTGGCCAACATCACAAGATGGTAGGAAAGCAGGGCCAGCCCCCATGGTGGGGCCTCTAACTGGTCCCACTCACAGTGCTCACTTTTGCAGTGGGGCAGGAGATTTTACCCCAAGAGGATTTTCCTGAGCTGGCGAGAAGCAGAGAAACACCCAGGCTCCGAAGACGCTATGTAGCAAGTACCCTCCAGGACAGGGAGAGGCGCACACGCTAGCCTGGGCAGTCGCCCACTTTCTTCGGCAAGTCAGGAATGGCAAAGGCTAGACTGGAAGCACTTGGGGTTCATGCCCCAGCCTTTGTGACACCCAACCCCCAGCTCCTTCCTGGGGCTCTAGCTGAAGCCAGAGCATTGGCCTGAGCAGCCAAGAAGAGGTTCCAGCTCTGAAGGGAGCAGGACTTTCAGCACAAAGGTAAAAGTGCAGAAACACAACCACCAAGGGACTCTGACCCTCAATCTTTTGATCCACACTCAGTTACCTTATCCATTAGGCCACATGAGGGGTTCTTAG